>NC_057800.1:448285455-448556750 GCF_018294505.1 Triticum aestivum | reverse complement strand
CTAGCAGGCCTAAGAGGCTGGGCTCTCCTCTCCCTCTATTTACTCTATTCAAAAACAGCAGAAAAAGAGGAAGAAAAGGGAAGAAAAGAAAAGGGTAGAGAGAGAGTTTGGGCACGGGAATAAATTCCCCGGACTCGCAAAAATGCGCATGTTCCAAGAAAAATGAAGTGGGCATTTTTGAAAATTTTAAATTCAAACTCATTTGATTTAAAATCAAATGGTTTGAATAGGAAGTGAGGTTTAGGAAGGTCAAAAAATGTTCGGATTTTTGATGGAGCTCCGGAAAATGGAGAAAGGACAAAAAGCAAAGTTTGGGGACCAAACTTGAAGCAAGAAAAGGCATGTGATTATTTACAAGTGTGTTCATGGGTGATTCTGAAAATGGAATATTAAATATAGCTCCCTAATATCGGGAGGATATGTCATAAAGAGAATCATCATGTGAATTCCTTTGATTTAAATGGATCAAAGATCCATGCCATTTATTTAGTTTAGTTAAGAAAAGAAATGACATGATGCAATGCACATGATGCAATGATGAATGCAAAGAACCAAACAAATCACACGACGAATCTCGGAACCCATGGAAGGCATCTAAGGTCTTGGGGCGTTACAACACTCCACCACTACAAGAGGATCTCGTCCCGAGATCTAGGATGGCACCGGAGAAAACGGAAGAGGAAGAGAAGAGGTAAAACTAAGTTGCTTCTTTGACAAACGAGTGAAACCAAAGAACCTTGAGAGTTTAACAATTTCAAGAAAAGAATACAATCGAGATGAACGAAGTTGAAAACACTCCGTTAGAAAAAAAGAGGAACAAGGAACATTACTAGAACCTTGTAGGTTGAAAGACATAAGAAAAGGGTTGCAATGGACAAGAAGTACATGCAAGCACTCCGGTAGAAACGAGATGTACAAGGAACGATAAGGATCAATTACGATAACACTTCGGTTAAAACAAGATAGAGAAGGAATAAGACTGATATAATTTGGAAAACACTCCGACTGTAAATGGAAGGAATTGAACAAGATCTTGACAAACAAGATGATGGGTTGAAGAGAGCAACATCACAATGCCTCCGGAACAAAAGATAGAACGGACTGAAAGTAACAAGAAGAAAACAACATCTTCTACGTCGAATGATTTTGAAACCGTCCTTAGAAAGAAGGATTGAATGGAGTTGTTGAAAATTAAACAACAAAAGAATAAGGTTGTTGTGGTCTTATGGAAAAACATCTCGAAATTATGAGGTGAAATTCTGCCACTAATGGAAACAATAGATTGGATTGATATCAACAAGAAGACGAGAAACTTATTTCACCGGGAGGATAAATGAAGAACTAGGGTCGTTTATAAGCACCATAAATTGCAAAATCCTTAGGGAAAGCTTTCGGTGAAATATAACCCAAGATAAATCCAATGAAGAGGTTGATTGGTTGAACAGATGTCTTGAGCGAAGAGAAAATGATGGATTTAGATATGTCACTCTTGAAAACCTGTGAATCATGAAACACGAAGGGAAATTATCAACAATGACATAACACCACCTCAGATGATAAGGTAGAAAGAATTGCATTTTGGAATGCAAGATGAAGAATACTTGAGCTCCTCTGAAAAGAATCTCGATGAACTCTTCGAGAAGGAATTAAATCCTGGATGAGCCATCATGTAGAGCCTCCATGAAGAACTCCGGTAACAAAAGGATGATCAAACGAAAGTAAGGAGAAATTGAAAACACAAGGTGAAGCCTTGCGATGATTTAGAAGGAGCTTCGCGACGAGATAATGCGGAAAAGCTTGGAACTCCGGAAAAGAAAGATGAACAAATGAAATCAAGAATTTTGATGAACCTCCGGAATAAGAAATTAATCACTTGGATGGAACAAGAATAAGAATTACATTATGCTTATTTGACATACTACTTATTCTCGTAGAAAGGATTAAGATAGATATATCGCAAACTTGAGAAGGTCTCCCACGAACCACCAGTAGGATTGAAGCAACGAATAAATTGATTTGATAAACGAAGGAAGAGAAATCTTGAATGAACCACCGTAAGAATTAAAAATGAACAAAGAAAAGATAATGAAAACACCGGGAAGGATTATAAAATGAACGAAGATACTTGAGAGAATCTAGATGCAAGTGAACGAAGAAATCACGAGCTAATTAGATAATACTTGAATGATGCACCGGTAAGATTCGGAGAATGAGAGCTGAAAGCTGAAATGAATAATTCTTCTAAAATGATAGCCTCCGAAGAATCAAACTGACAAAGGTTCCTGAAATGCTCCAGATGGTTGAAAAGAAATCTCACAATCGAAAACAATTATGAGAGGATGGCATCAAGCTAGAACCATGAATCTTGAAGAGAATGAAGCAAGAATTAAGAGAAACTCTTCTTCGGTCTCCAAAAACTGAGAATGACGATGAGAAACTCCTCCATGAATTGTTGAGGAACTCCGGAATGACAATTAGAAAGGTTGAACCAATGATGAAAAGAATGTGAAAGATCTTGGAGAAGGCATTTGACTGATGATAACTCATTCTTACGTCAAACTTGGAAAAGAATTTGAAAAGCTCCGAGAGAATTAGAAGAGTCAGGTAAGATCCTGGGAAAAGACCTGTGGGTTAGGTCCCACTCAAAAGATACACCGTTGAACAATTTAAGAGAGAGATTGCGCCGGATGAATTTAATGGCTTGAATGAGATAACAACCTCGAAATAGCTTGAATGGATTGAATGAGATAACATCTTCTGAGATATCTTCGCACTCCGGAACAAAAGAATAGAGAGAGGTGAACAATTAAGAGAGTCTTCGGTAAGGACTTCCAACATGGAAAGCATGTGAACCAATGAAAAAGATATGATCAACACCAAAAGCTTGCATTGAATCCACCAGAGAAGGAAAAAGAAACAAAGAATGATGAACTTAAAGCTCCATTAGTATCTTTATGAGAATCACTGGATAGGAACATTGAAAGAAAAGAATGGAGAGACTCCTCATCAATAACATGATAGTTGATTAATAAATCCGAATCCTTGAAGGAAAAGGGTGGGAGGGCGGGAAAACAAAGACGACTTGGGGGAGGATGAAACGAACAACGTTGGGAAAAACCAAGAGGTGATCTTGCGGATGTTGAAATGATCGGATCCACTTGACGAGAAACACACCGGTTGAAAGGATTGACATGACAATCTCGATTATCATGAAGGATTGGTATTCACATAGGAGTATGAGAACACCACTTAGGAAAGGTATGGAATCAAACACTTTACATCAAAGCAACTCGAATACCACAAACCAAAACAAAACAAAGGATTGACTTGCAAAATAAGCCAGAAACAAACATATGATAGATATTTCATCCGAAGTTTTTGTGGTGGGGCCCACACGGGCTCGATCGTATAGCACCATCATGTACAAGGCAGTGCACATGACATACGAAGCATCCTCGAGTCAGCATAGCCAACGACTCTTTAAGACACAACGAGACCACTATAAAACCAACCGTGGATAGGCAGACCACTAGACGTCGAACCCCAATTTCATATCATACATTTGTCGGAAAGATATCCTAGGAGCTACTTGAATTCCCACTTATAAACTCCCGAAACTTTCTGGTTATGCAATCAGGTGTTGGGGATATAGTGGAAGCATAATATCTCACCCAAAACTAGCAAAGCCTACATCCAGTTGTATCCATCCTTCAACACATAACCAAGAAACCTTCGGAAATCATTTACCTCAACCTTCGAAAAGCATCCGTTATACGAGTTATGGCAATACTCCCGAACTCCCACCCCAGTACTGGGTGGCGTCGATGTTATCTCACCAACAACTGCATAAAAGATAATTTCGATGTCGGCGAAACTCAGATATTCCAGAACTGCAACGATAAAATTGTGATGACAACACCTCGGAGCTCAACTCCCCGGGACACTACCACAACACCTAAATGTCAGGAGGCACCAAGAACAATGTTCTCGTCACCAAACCATCGGAACGATTCCAAGATACCCGTGTGATCCTAAAAAAGTTTGTGAAATTTGAGAAGAGAAGAGTCAAAACTCTACGTCAGGAGGCCTCACCGGAGCGACGAAGGGACTGAGGAGTAAAAAGAATCCTACTCTCTGATATATAATCCTATAAGACTCAAAACATTTTTCTAGAGTCAACAACGCCAGTGATTCGATCAAGCAGTGGGCTGCTAAGTCGGGGAAGGCTCTGATTACCAACTTGTAACACCCACGATGCGGCTATATCTCCCACGTGTCGGAGCATGACTTAGAGGCATAACCGCACAGTAGGCATGTCGCAAGAGGGGTAATCTTTTCACATCCCATGTACTGAATAAGAAAGGGATAAAGAGTTGGCTTACAATTGCCACTTCACACAATACATGAATACAACATTACATCATCCAGAATACAGCCAAGGTCCGACTACGGAACCAAAATAAAGAAAGACAACCCCTAATGCAATAGGTCCCCGATCGCCCCGACTGGGCTCCACTACTAATCAACTGGAAACAAAACATCACAACAAACAAGATCTTCATCAAGCTCCACCTTGAGCTCGGTTGCGTCACCTGCACGGTATCATCGGCACCTGCAACTGGTTTTGGAAGTAAACTGTGAGTCAAGGGGACTCAGCAATCTCACACCCTCGCGATCAAGACTATTTAAGCTTATGGGTAGGGAAGGGTAGTGAGGTGAAGCTGCAGCAAGCACTAGCATATATGGTGGCTAACCTACGCAAATGAGAGCGAGAAGAGAAGCAAAGCACGGTCGTGAACTAGAAGTGATCAAGAAGTGATCCTGAAACTACTTACGTTCAAGCACAACACAAGAACCGTGTTCACTTCCCGGACTCCGCCGAAAAGAGACCATCATGGCTACACACGCGGTTGATGCATTTTAGTTAAGTTAAGTGTCAAGTTCTTTACAACCGGACATTAACAAATTCCCATCTGCCCATAACCACTGGCACGGCTTTCGAAAGTTCAAACCCTACAGGGGTGTCCCAACTTAGCCCATCACAAGCTCTCACAGTCAACGAAGGATATTCCTTCTCCCAGGAAGACCCGATCAGACTCGGAATCCCGGTTACAAGACATTTCAACAATGGTAAAACAAGACCAGCAAAGCCGCCCGGATGTGCCGACAAATCCCGATAGGAGCTGCACATATCTCGTTCTCAGGGCACACCGGATGAGCCAGACGTCGGGTTGGCATAGACCCTGGTTGCCCAGGGGGCGCCGGACATCACTCAGGTTGGACCAACACTTAGAGAAGCACTGGCCCGGGGGGGGGGTTAAAATAAAGATGACACTTGGGTCTACAGAATCCAAGGGAAAAAGGCTAGGTGGCAAATGGTAAAACCAAGGTTGGGCCTTGCTGCAGGAGTTTTATTCAAGGCGAACTGTCAAGGGGTTCCCATTATAACCCAACCACATAAGGAACGCAAAATCAAGGAACATAACACCGGTATGACGGAAATTAGGGCAGCAAGAGTGGAACAAAACACCAGGCATAAGGCCAAGCCTTCCACCCTTTACCAAGTATATAGATGCATTAATTAAATAAGAGATATTGTGATATCCCAACAATATCCATGTTCCAACAAGGAACAAACTCCAATCTTCACCTGCAACTAACAACGCTATAAGAGGGGCTGAGCAAAGCGGTAACATGGCCAAACAATGGTTTGCTAGGACAAGGTGGGTTAGAGGCTTGACAAGGCAATATGGGAGGCATGATATAGCAAGTGGTAGGTATCGCAGCATAGCAAAAGAGCAAGCAACTAGCAAGCAAAGATAGAAGTGATTTTGAGGGTATGGTCATCTTGCCTGAGATCCCGCAAGGAAGAAGAACGAGTACATGAAGAAGACAAACGGACGTAGTCAAACGGATCCTCACAAACGCGACATTAACGGAAACTAACCAGAAGAAGCAACACCGGAAAGAAGCAAACAACATAGTAAACAACCATCACATAAACATGGCATGATGCACAACCAAGTATGATGCATGTCCGGTTTAAATATGCATGGCATGGCAAAGTGCACAAACAAAACTACAAGTTAAATGGAGCCCAATATGCAACGAGTTGCATATTGACAGAACACCACATCAATTATTTAGTTCTCTCCCATTTATGTACCCAACAATATTAAATGTTGTTAAGCATGGCAAGAGGTGAAGCATAACAAGACTATAGCATCTAAACAATTTAAATGGGGCTGGATATAGCAAACAACAAATCCGATAAATCCCCATATGCATTTAGCAAATTAATGCAAGCAACAATTTTAAACATTTTAAAAGTTATTATCATGATGTGGATGAAATATGCAAGTTTATGCAATTTGTATTAAAAGTTGACAAGAGCATGTTATGAAGCATTTGTCGCCATGGCGGAACAAAAGGGTGCCACGGCGGCGAAACGGGAATGGTGCCACGGCGGTGAAAATGGACATGGCGCCATAGCAACATCCCGGTTTCGATAACTCTGTCCAAGGAACGAGTGGGGTGATGGAAACGTGCAAGAGCAACGGGGAGTGATCCCGGCTACCGGGTGTCCCACATGACAGTGGCAAGGAAATGAGTGATGATGTGCGACGAACAAGTCGGGCACGGTTGTCGGATTTCGGGTTCCGGCAGACCCTTGAGGTTCGAACACTGGGGTGCGCGCGGAGATTTCGCCTTCTGCCAACCTGCACCCCTCTGCATCACTAAGATCTAAGCTATGGAAAGAACATCACAAGAGACACAGGGTTTATACTGGTTCGGGCCACCGTTGTGGTGTAATACCCTACTGCAGTGTGTGGTGTGGTGGATTGCCTCTTGGGCTGATGATGATGAGCAATAGAAGGAAGAACAGCCTCGCGAGGGTCTGTTCTTGGCTGGGGGGATGAACTGCTAGGAGGAGTTCAGTCACCCTTCTCTTTCTCTCTCTTCTCGATTCTCTCTCTGATTTCCCTCTTGATCTCTCTCTGATCGATCTCCACCCCCTCTACCCTGGGGGTGGCTAGTCCTATTTATAGGCAAAGGCCTGGGCCTCTTCCCAAATATTGAGCGAGAAGGGCGCCAACAATTGGCCATTTTGAAGGGGAACATCTGGTACACTTATCCTGACTAAAGTTGCTCCTCGCCTGCCAAAGGCTCTGGTGGTGACGCTGGCTTGGGCTCCACAATGACTTCCTCCCTGCCGTTGGACTGGTCTTGGTCTCGTTGCGCCGAAACGGGTGCCTTTGCTTGATGCTCTCTCCTGCACTTGCTCCCTTTGCACCAAAGAGGAAAGGAGGACACTGCGCGGGCTGGCGCCTGCCTGGCACCCTTGGTCGTCATGGCTTGCGTCACGGGCACCTCGTGAGGGACCCCGCCTTGATCTCTCCGCCTCCTCGCGAGCCAGCCTGATGAGGCCGTGCCTGAGGAAGCTCCATGTCGTCCGCCCCGCGAGGCTTGGCCCCTCGCAAGGGTCTTGGGTCTGTGTTGATGAAGATGGGCCGTGCTGGGCCCCCATTTGAGCCACGCCGCAGGCCGCAGGCAGGCAAGTCTGGGGACCCCGTTCCCAGAACACCGACAGTAGCCCACAGGCCCAAGGCGCGCCCGGACTTGGCCGTGCAGGGAGGCGGAAGGGCAAGGGCGAAGCGCCGCGGGCCCTAACCGCCTGTGGCCTTGGGCACCGCGTGGCGGTTGATTGGACGTGAGCGCCTCAGCAACCGCGCGAGTTGATAAAGGAGCGGCATCTGCCTAGGCTTTGCTTTTTTGCTTTCTCCGGTTGCTGCTCAGATCCCCTTTCTTGCGCCTCTCCTTCCTTCCTCCAAAATTTCCAGATCTACTCCGACCGCGTGACCTAGGAAGCCATGGCGCCTCGTCAGTCCCCGGCCAGAGCTTGGTACTCGTCTGCCCTGGACACGCCGAACGTGTCGGAGGCGAGCCTCGCCCGGTTGCGCCGGATGGCGGCGACGCAGGGCATCGACGGGGTGAAGGTGTTCAAGGCCGGCTCCGCCACCCCTGAGGGCCAAGGGAGCACCTTCTATCCGTTCTTTGTAAGCGCCATTGCTGCTGGCCTGGTGCCTCCCTTCTCCGAGTTCTTCTTCTCTGTCCTCCGCCATTATAAGCTACATGCTCTGCATCTCCACCCCAACTCCGTCCTTCTCCTGGCAATCTTCACCTATTACTGCGAGGCTCACATAGAGGTGCAGCCTTCAGTGGCCTTGCTGCGCCACTACTTCTACCTCCGGACCTCTCACGGTCCTGCTTCCGCGTGCGCGAGCTTCATCGCATATGCTGGCGCCATTGCCATTTCGAACCCCGGGAAAAGGATTGAGGGCTTCAGGAGCAAGTGGGTCTTGGCCGATGCTGGGCGCATCCACCCTCGGCTGATCTTGCCCATGAAGCAACCCACGAGCTCCAGCGATTGGGATCGAGCGAAGCTCACAGACCCCCGCGCAAAGCTGGTGTTGGAGAAGATGGACGCGGATCTGAGGCCGGCCAACATGGCGGCGGCGAAGCTGACCGGCGCGTCGTTGCTGAGGGAATTCCTGGAGCACCAGCTGGCTCCGCTTCGGCAGTACTCACTTCCGATGTGGAGGCCCCATCCGAGCCCCGCGGCCTTGGCCCACGGAGATCTGGCTGCGGTCCTCCAATCTCTGGTCGGGGGTGATGTGGCGAGGTTGGAGGGCGCTCCTATGCCCTTGTTCCTCCGCGACGACTGGGAGTAGGTAGTGGAGTCCATGCCCGTCTTCAACGGCGACGGGCCCGTGCCCATGGAAACTCCCGGGGAATCGGTGGACGTGTCCTCCGACGACTCCAGCGAAGAGGAGGAAGGAGGGGAGCGGGAAAAAGGGCTTGAGTCCGAGGCAATTGACGGAGAGTCGAGGGCTCCCCTCCCCCGGTGCAGGTCCCGCGCTCTCCGCCTCTTTCCGAGCGATGACGACGAGGATGATGACGAGCAGGGCGGCGGGAGCTTGCCCCCGATCCCGAAGAAGGACAGGACCGGGCTGATCTCCCGCGGGTCTGCCCCGGCCCCGAGGCGGACCGCAGACGTGCCTTCCGCTCCCGAGCTTCCCATGGTTGACCCTTCCAGCCGGCTTTCAGGCTTCAAATTTGGCCGGAAGCTGCCTGAGCTCACTGGCGACGACCCATAAGCGCTTGATCCTTGTCTTTATTTCTTGTTCTGCTGTTGAGGCTTGACGTCCACATCTCTTGGACAGGCTGGCACCCGCAGCAAAGAAGCTGAAGGGAACTCCTGAGGTTCCATCCGTGGCAGCGCCTCTGCCCACGAAGAAAGGTGACCGCGACGCACGGGCTTCTCCTGCCCGGTCGTCCTCGCGAGGCCTGGCTGAGCCGGCTGTGGCGAGCTCAGCCCCCATGGCCCAAGTGACTCCCAAGGTGCCTTTGCCTGCTGCCGCCACTATAGCCGTTGGGGCGCAGCAGGCTCCGCCTCAGGATGTTGTGGCCGCGCTGCCGCTTCTCCTCCTACTCCACCGACTGCTGTCTCTCCGACTCCTCCTGCCATTCTGGATCGTGCTGCTGCTGAGCTGGACCGGCTGCGGCAGGATCTTCTTGGCGCCGACCCTCGCTTGGTGGCCGGGCGCTTGGAGCTGGCTTCAGGATGGATTCGCTCCAACGCTTCGATTCGGGCGTTGCTGGTCCAGGCCTCGACGGCTTGCGATGAGGAGAGGCAGGCCGTCCTTGAGGCGAAGGCTGCTCGTGACGCAGCCTTAGGGAAGGTGGTGGACGTTCGTGGTCGCTGCAAGGCGCTGGAGGACGAGCTGCAAGGCCTGCGGGACCAGCTCGCGAAAGAGGTCCGCCTTCGCCAAGAGCAGGAAGAAGGCGTGAAGGATCGCAAGGCGGCCGTCGAGGGCCGGGAGTCCAAGCTCAGGAAGCACCGCGACCGCCTAGGCGCGCTGGAGCAGGAGTTGGGGGCGAGGAAGGTCGAGCTGGACGACAAGGCCCAGGTTCTTGCCGAGGACCGCGTGGCCTTCGCGGAGATGGAGGTGAAGGCTCGCTCCTCGCTGAGGATGCTTTACGACAGCGGCCTGGAGAGCCCGCTGGCTGGCGCCGAGGATGGCCCCGCCAAGCTGCTTCCCTTCCTGGTTCGTGCTCTTGAAGATGTCGCCCTTGGCCTTGGCCCCACGGCCGAGGCCGAGGCGCGTGTCCTGTCTTCTGCAGCGCTGATGCAGGTCCTCACCCACATCTACCTTCGCGATCCCGGCGTCGACCTCGACAGCCTGCTGGAGCCAGTAAGCGGCGAGCGTGCCGCTGCCGCTGCCGAGGCCGTGAAGGGTCACGCGGAGGCTCTGCTGGGGAAGTTCCGGGCCTTCAGCACCAAGCGGAAGCAAGGCGCTACCGACCCCGCTGCTCCATGAGGCGGGCCCACTCCGTGCTGCTCCACCGCCGACAAGTGACTTCGTTGTGGCTCATGTCCTGCCTTTAATTCTTGCACATGTATCATGCCTCGGGAAGGTGTTTAAACTTGCGTTTGGAATTGAGATAACAGTGTGGACTGTAATATTTGCTTTTGAATTCCTTGAAATTTACGCTTTTCCTTCCTACTTGCTCATGTTCTACGCCGGCAGAGCCCGGCCCCGCGCATACCTCAGCCGTCGTTAGCCCCGACCGGAAACCAGGACGGGACCAAGGAGTGAGGGGCTACGTGACAAGTTAGGCTCCTGAGTCGCGATGCTCAGGAGTCCCCCTTGGCGCACGAACAACAAGTAGGGAGGTGTGATGTGGGTGGATCTACCGTTCTACGTCTGCAGAGCCCGGCCGCGCGCATACCTCAACTGCCGTTAGCCTTTCGGAACTAAGGAGTGAGGGGCTACGTGACCAGTTAGGCTCATGAGTCGTGATGCTCAGGAGTCCCCATTGACGCTCAAACGGCCTTCGTACCTTGGCTCCGCTCGGGGAGAGACGCACGACGAACCAGGCCCGAGGGGGCCTGGCTGGGCGGCGTGCGGCTGGGCGTGACCCAGGCGCAGCCCCCGTGCCCAGCCCCCTCGCGTGGCACTGACGAGGGGAGGCCTTACGATGAGGCTGGACACTAAGCTCTGGGCTGCTTGAGGTTGATGCGGCCCGGGGGCCACCCTCAGTTGTTTATCACCAGCGTGGAGCATAGCGCTTCCGTATGTGTACGGGCAAAGCCGCTCCTCAGAAGTGTCGTCAGCCAGCGCGGAGCATGGTGCTTCCACTGGTACGTGGGAGGGGGCTCCCCTCCGGGAGGAGCTCCCGGGGCGTGTACAGCCCCGCCCTGACACGTGGCTGGCACGGTAGGGCCTGGCGAGGTGTATCTAGGCACCCGTGAGCCAGCGCGGGATTCACGGGGCCCTACCTCTAGGCGGGTTGCGCCTGGCACTGGGCCTTATCTTGTGATGTGTACCTGCAAATTTGGTTAGATGCCGGCACTCTACGTCCTCGGGTCCCGGCCCTCGAGCTGGTCTCAGCCGTCACTGGTATGCCAGGTCGCGATGCCGTGGACAAGGCCAGAGGGTGAGGGCTGGAGAGCCAGTAAGAGCCCTGAGTCGCGATGCTCAGGTACGCCCCCCTTTAACGTGCAAGTGGTCGACATGGAGAAGAAGAGGTGCCGTGGACCGGCATCAAATAATCAAGCATGGTGGGTCGAACGCATAGCCGGAAATAAACGCAAAAGGGATACATGCCGCTGGGTCTGGCCCGAGCGACTTGGGGATGATGCAGCCCGAGGGGCGCCCCCAACAAAGTAAGCTAACAACATGAAATAAAAGGGATACATGCCGCAGGGACGGACCCATGCGGCCTGGGAATAATGCAGCCCTGGGGGGCGCTCCCAGCTGGAAATGAAACTTGAAAGATGTCACCTGATGATGTTGAGGACGAAGGAGTGTTGGTGTAGCAGACTCGGTGGGCTGCAGAAGCCTATCCTCACGAGCCCCCAGGCCCAGGGGCCTCGGGAGGCTCCGGAGGCGCTGGTGGCTCCTCGCGGACCATCTCTATCTCCGCCAGGGCTGCGGAACGCCTGGCCTCTTGAGCCTCCATGATGCCCCTCATGAGGCGCTGGTATGTGGCAGCCGCGTTCGGCAAGCCATAAGTCATGCGAACGTAGCTGTGGGGTGGACCTTCGCAGCGCCCCACTCGCGAGGGCCAGAGGCGCTCCAGAGAGGTGACTCGATTGAGCCCTGGTATGTCGATGTAGACGCGTAGCCCACCATCCTCGCCTGGATGGGGAGCCACAGCTGGTAGGCGGCGGCCGCCTGTCATGACTCTTGACTCCTGTAGCTCCTGAATGGCCTTGCTAACGAACTCCTGAGGGTCTGGCTCTCCTTGCCTTACTCCTTCTTGAGGGAAACGTGCTACGAAAAATGCCTCCATGTGGTGCCCAAGCGCCTCCCTCGTGACCTTAGCCAGGTCGGTGGCCCTCCAGGGGAGAGCCCCCGAGCCCTGCCTGAGGAGGGCGCGGGGCGCGCTTTCCTATGCAATGGAAGGAGGTTCCCCCAGGGCAGGCACGGGCACTGAGGGGCCGGGCCAGACGATGTCTTGTTCTTCTTGGGGGCGGTCTCGGGAAGCCTCCTGCTTCCGCGATCCGGGTCTTCCAGTGATGCGGCCTGAAAGGCTCGTTCCAGGGAACACACCGCGTCCTTCTCTTCACAGGGTACCGTGATGACTCCGCCACTTCCTGGCATCTTGAGGACGTTGTAGCCGTGGTGAGTTACGGCCATGAACTTGGCCAGCGCTGGGTACCCAAGGATGGCATTGAACGGCAGGCGAATGTGAGCGACATCGAAGTCGATGAGCTCGGTGCGGTAGTTGCCGCGTGCCCTGAAGGTGACAGGGAGGCGAACCTGCCCAATCGGGGCCGTGGAGCCGTCGGTGACCCCAGAGAAAGGCTTGGTTGGCTGAAGCTGGCTGTAGGGCACTTGGAGATTGTTGAATGTTTTCACGGACAGGACGTTGAGCCCTGCCCCGCCATCGATGAGGGTCCTGGTGACCACCACATTGCCGATGATTGGGGAACAAAGCATCGGGAGGACTCCGGCTGTAGCCGCACACTTGAGCTGATCTGCTGAGCTGAACGTGATGGCGCACGCCGACCACCTGAGAGGGCGCGTGGCTTCGAGCTTGGGGAGGACTGCATTCACTTCACGGGCGAACTGCTTGAAGACGTGTTGAGAGGCTGGGGCTTGAGCCCCGCCCAGGATGCAGGCGATCGCGCGCGGCTCCTGGAAGCCCCCAGCCCCCTCATCCTGATGGCGGTCCTTGTTTCTCCTTGGCTGCGGCGGCAGCGGAGGGAGGCCTGCGTTGCCTTGCGGGCGATCCTCGCGAGGCTGATCCCTCCAGTCTCCCTCGCAAGGCGGGTCTTGCCAGCGATCCTCGCGAGGTTGATCGCGCCACCCTTGGCGCAGGCCGCAGTCTTCCCAGCGTCCTGCGTTCCTTCCTCCTCCTCGACCGTAGCCCCGGTCACTGTGGTCGGGGCGACGGCCGATCCTTCCTTCTCGCACGGCTCGGAGCTCTTGACATTCGTTGGTGTTGTGGGTGTGGAGGTCGTGGTACACACAGTACCGACTGCCCTTGGAATATTCGGGCTAATCTCTGCCCCGCTTGGTGTCTGGTTCTGCCGCGAGCACGGCAGCCCCCTTGCGCTTCACATCCTTGGCCTTGGGCTTCTTCTCTTCTGGGTCTGCGGCAGGCAGCTCGAGGAGGGACAGACGCCCTTCCTCAGCCCTGGCGTACTTGGTTGCCAAGTTGAACAACTCCAAGGAAGTGCACAGGTCTTCATGCATCGCCAGCTCCTCCTTCATCTTGACATCGCGCACACCATCGGAGAAGGCTGAGATTATGGCCTACTCAGTCACCTTGGGAATCTTGAGGCGTGCGTTGTTGAAGCGCTGGATGTACTTCTACAGGGTCTCTCCGGGTTGTTGCTTGAAGCGGCACATGTCGCTCACGGTGGGTGGCCGGTCGCGAGTACCTTGGAAGTTGGCGATGAAGCGGGTGCGCATCTCATCCCAGGAGGAGATCGTGCCTGGAGCCAGGTTCAGGAGCCAGGTGCGGGCCCCGTCCTTGAGCGCCATGGGAAACCAGTTCGCCATGACCTTCTTATCTCCGTTGGCAGCTTCGATGCCCAGCTCATAGAGCTGGAGCAACTCCGCAGGGTCGGCCGTGCCGTCGTAACGAAGAGGCAGATCTGGCTTGAACTTGCCGGGCCACGCGACGCTGTGTAGCTCGGTGGTGAAGGCACGACAGCCTGCTGTGGCCACGGGAGGCCTTGGGTGACGGAGAGCTTGGTCTTGCATGTCCTCACGCATTGCAGCTAGGAGCAGCGCGGGGTCTTGACGTGCGGGAGCAGGAGCATGGTCGCGACGTGCTGGGGCAGGGAGTGCCCAGGCAGCTTCTTGCGGGCGAGGGACTTCTTGGCAGCTCTGCTCTTGCCGCGCTGGCACCTGACGGAGCGGGTTCCGCCCAGGGGCCACGCGCCTTGGAGCCATGGCGCCTTCTTGAGGAGGAGGCGGCTGGGGTGCCGCTGGAGCGTCGTCGCCCGCGCGGGGCGGGGTGCGGTGCAGCGGAACGGACGTCGCAGGAGAGCCCCCTGCGGCGCGGACGAGCTCAGCGACGCGGTCGAGCCATTCTTCATAGACGTTGTCGACGGGACGGTAGCGCAGGAGCTCGTTTGCCGCGATGAGCGCAGCTCGAGCCTCCACGGGTGCGCGGAGCGCGCGGGACGAAGAACCAGCTGGGGTGAGCGAGGGAGTAGCGGTGCGGCCGTCTTGCCGCACGGACAAATGCTGAGACGACGCTTGATGCTCGTCCCCCGCCAGGCTGGTGGCAGCGTTGATGGCAGGTGACGGGGAACGGCGAGGACGCCTGCCAACAGGAGCCGTCTGGGCGACGCGGGAAGCGAGAGCGGCCCGGTGCTCGGCGCGGGCCCGACGAGCGTCAGACATGGACACGATGGTCGGAGGAGAACGGGGTGGTGGAAGACGAATTCCGGCGCACCCCTACCTGGCGCGCCAAATGTCGGATTTCAGGTTCCAGCAGACCCTCAGGTTCGAACACTGGGGTGCGCGCGGAGATTTCGCCTTCTACCTACCGGCACCCCTCCGCCTCGCTAAGATCTAAGCTATGGAAAGAACAACAGAAGAGTCACAGGGTTTATACTGGTTCGGGCCACCGTTGTGGTGTAATACCCTACTACAGTGTGTGGTGTGGTGGATTGCCTTTTAGGCTGATGATGATGAGCAATACAAGGAAGAACAGCCTCGCGAGGGTCTGTTCTTGGCTGGGGGGATGAACTGGTAGGAGGAGTTCAGTCACCCTTCTCTCTCTCTCTCTCTTCTCGATTCTCTCTCTGATTTCCCTCTCGATCTCTCTCTGATCGATCTCCACCCCCTCTACCCTGGGGGTGGCTAGTCCTATTTATAGGCAAAGGCCCTGGGCCTCTTCCCAAATATTGAGCGGGAAGGGCGCCAACAATTGGCCATTTTGAAGGGGAACATCTGGTACACTTATCCTGACTAAAGTTGGTCCTCGCCTGCCAAAGGCTCTGGTGGTGACGCTGGCTTGGGCTCCACAATAACTTCCTCCCTGCCGTTGGACTGGTCTTGGTATCGTTGCACCGAAACGGGTGCCTTTGCTTATGCTCTCGCCTGCGCTTGCTCCCTTTGCACCAAAGAGGAAAGGAGGACACTGTGCGGGCTGGCGCCCGCCTGGCACCCTTGGTCATCATGGCTTGCGTCACGGGCACCTCGTGAGGTACCCCGCCTTGATCTCTCCGCCTCCTCGCGAGCCAGCCTGATGAGGCCGTGCCTGAGGAAGCTCCGTGTCGTCCGCCCCGCGAGGCTTGGCCCCTCGCGAGGGTCTTGGGTCTGTGTTGATGAAGATGGGCCGTGCTGGGCCCCCCTTTGAGCCACGCCGCAGGCCGCAGGCAGGCAAGTCTGGGGACCCCCGTTCCTAGACACCGACAACGGTGCAAACATGGGCATCGTCTCGGTGGTTATACCTTCGAAGCATGCGTTTCGAGCAGAACGAGTTCGTAGAGGGAAGTAGTCGTACACGGCGACGGTAGTTGTACACGGGTCTTCGGCCACGAAAGTAGTCGTACAACGTTTTCGTAGATGTTCGGGGTCACTACACGGAACTTGACGTCCACAGGTCTTCGAGGGTCGACGGTACATGTTCTGTAGACGTTCGGGCGGCGGTAGTGGTACACGTAGTCATAGTGCTCGGGTCATTGGTAGAGGTACTAGACGCATCATCGGGTGTAGTCGTACACGAGGGTCTTGACAAATCCACGTAGTCGTACACGTTCAAAAGGAAATTTATGCAGCGTGGAGGCACTTGGCAGTTTCGTATAGTCGGTCTTGCCGGTCTCGGTCTCGACAATGTAGTTGTACAAGCGCGCCATCAGACTTGTCGAATCTGAACTCTTCGAGGGCCGTCGTGGTACTTGGTGCTTGCGGGGTGGTGTTTGCCGAAACCACGGGAACTTGACGAAATCTTCAACAATGGAACTTGGCGATAATCTTTGTTCGGTACTCGTCTGACTTGACGTCAATCGCAAGAGCCAGCGGAGGTGCACAGGACAGCGGAGACCACCGGCAGGGAACACCGGCTACCGAGGCCGATGCAGGGGACTCGGGCAGGAGGGTTTGACTCCGGCCGGATGCACGGAGCAGCAGGGGAGGTCACATAGGCGAGGTGGAGGAGGCAAAAAAGGCGCCGCGGTGGCTTGATGGACTTGGGCGGCAACGACGCACGGGAGAAGAGCTCCAGTGGAGAAGCAGGGCGGTGCTGCTCGGGGTCGAGCCTTTGCTCTCCTGAGCAAGGAGGCAGCGATGGTGGTGGTGCGCTCCGGCGAGACGGGGACGCGGGGAAGGGGTAGAGCGCGGCAGCGCAGGTTCGGTCGACAACTCCGATGGCCGGCCGGCGAGGCCGTGGTGTTGGCGCAGAGGGGTTGCGCAGCTGGACTTGTGGGGGTGCGGCGTCGCAGCAACTCGCATGGGAGGACGAAGAAGGAGCGGAGGAGAGGACTGCGCGGGGCTGTAGGATCCGGTGAGGGGCGGCGGTGTCTCGCGCTCTTGGTGGCCGGGGAACAGAGCACAACTAGGAGGGGAGGGTGACGGGGTCTGGAGGAGGACGAGCGAGGGGATCGGGCTCGAGGGAGAGAGAGGTTTCGGGCACGGCGCTATGGGGATCGATAGGAGGCGGCGGTAGAGGAAATGGTCGAGGGAGAGAGATGGGCTCGAGGGAGCCCCTCCCTGGCGGCTAGGGTTACGGGGGAAGTGGCCTTGGGGCCGGCCCAGTAGAGAGGGGGTCGGCTGGGCCTTAAGGCAAAAGGGCAGGCCTGGCAAGCCTAAGAGGCTGGGCTCTGCTCTCCCTCTATTTACTCTATTCAAAAACAGGAGAAAAAGCGAAAGAAAAGGGAAGAAAAAAAGGGTAGAGAAAGAGTTTGGCACGGGACTAAATTTCTAGGGCTCGCAAAAATGCGCATGTTCCAAGAAAAATGGAGTGGGCATTTTTGAAAATTTTAAATTCAAACTCATTTGATTTAAAATCAAATGGTTTGAATAGGAATTGAGAGTTAGGAATGTCCAAAAATGTTCGGATTTTTGGTGGAGCTTCAGAAAATGGAGAATGGATAAAAAGCAAAGTTTGGGGACCAAAAACTTGAAGCGACAAAAGGCATGTGATTATTTGCAACTGTGTTCATGGGTGATTCCGAAAATGGAATATTTAATATAGCTCCCTAATATCGGGAGGATATGTTATAAATAGAATCATCATGTGAATTCCCTCGATTTAAATGGATCAAAGATCCATGCCATTTATTTAGTTGAGTTAAGAAAAGAAATGACATGATGGCAGGATGACATGATGGCAGGATGACATGATGCAATGATGAATGCAACGAACCAAACAAATCACACGAGGAATCTCGAAACCCATGGAAGGCATCTGAAGCTCCGGCCTTGGGGCGTTACATCATCCCCACGCGAATGACTACGCCAGCCACCTCCGCTTCTTTACCGACGTGGTGACTCTTGGGGAGCGTAGTAATTTCAAAAAAATTCCTACGCACACGCAAGATCATGGTGATGCATAGCAACAAGAGGGGAGAGTGTGATCTACGTACCCTTGTAGACCGACAGCGGAAGCGTTAGCACAACGCGGTTGATGTAGTTGTACGTCTTCATGGCCCGACCGATCAAGCACCGAAACTACAGCACCTCCGAGTTCTAGCACACGTTCAGCTCGATGATGATCCCCGGACTCCGATCCAGCAAAGTGTCGGGGAAGAGTTCCGTCAGCACGACGGCGTGGTGACGATCTTGATGTTCTACCGTCGCAGGGCTTCGCCTAAGCACCGCTACAATATTATCGAGGATTATGGTGGAAGGGGGCACCGCACACGGCTAAGAATATGATCATGTGGATCAACTTGTGTGTCTAGGGGTGCCCCCTGCCCCCGTATATAAAGGATCAAGGGGGGGTGCAGCCGGCCAGGAGGAGGGCACGCCAGGACGAGTCCTACTCCCACCGTGAGTAGGATCCCCCCCCTTTCCTAGTTGGAATAGGATTCAGGAGGGGGAAAGAGGAGAGAGAGAAGGAAGGGGGCGCCGCCCCCCTCTCCTTGTCCTATTCGGACTAGGGGGAGGGGCGCGCGGCCCAGCCCTGGCCACCTCTCCTCTCTTCCACTAAAGCCCACTAAGGCCCATATACCTCCCGGGGGGTTCCGGTAACCTCCCGATACTCCGGTAAAATCCCGATTTCACCCGGAACACTTCCGATATCCAAATATAGGCTTCCAATATATCAATCTTTATGTCTCGACCATTTCGAGACTCCTCGTCATGTCCGTGATCACATACGGGACTCCGAACAAACTTTGGTACATCAAAATGCATAAACTCATAATATAACTGTCATCGAAACCTTAAGCGTGCGGACCCTACGGGTTCGAGAACAATGTAGACATGACCGAGACACGTCTTCGGTCAATAACCAATAGCGGAACCTGGATGCTCATATTGGCTCCTACATATTTTACGAAGATCTTTATCGGTCAGACCGCATAACAACATACGTTGTTCCCTTTGTCATCGGTATGTTACTTGCCCGAGATTCGATCGTCGGTATCTCAATACCTAGTTCAATCTCGTTACCGGCAAGTCTCTTTACTCATTTCGTAATACATCATCTCGCAACTAACTCATTAGTTGTAATGCTTGCAAGGCTTATGTGATGTGCAGTACCGAGAGGGCCCAGAGATACCTCTCCGACAATCGGAGTGACAAATCCTAATCTCGAAATACGCCAACCCAACATTTACCTTTGGAGACACCTGTAGAGCTCCTTTATAATCACCTAGTTACGTTGTGACGTTTGGTAGCACACAAAGTGTTCCTCCGGTAAACGGGAGTTGCATAATCTCATAGTCACAGGAACATGTATAAGTCATGAAGAAAGCAATAGCAACATACTAAACGATCGGGTGCTAAGCTAATGGAATGGGTCATGTCAATCACATCATTCTCCTAATGATGTGATCCCATTAATGAAATGACAACACATGTCTATGGTTAGGAAACATAACCATCTTAGATTAATGAGCTAGTCAAGTAGAGGCATACTAGTGATGTTTGGTTTGTCTATGTATTCACACAAGTATTATGTTTCCGGATAATACAATTCTAGCGTGAATAATAAACATTTATCATGATATAAGGAAATAAAATAATAACATTATTTTTGCCTCTAGGGCATATTTCCTTCAGTCTCCCACTTGCACTAGAGTCAATAATCTAGATTACACAGTAATGAATCTAACACCCATGGAGCTTTGGTGCTGATCATGTTTTGCTCGTGGAAGAGGCTTAGTCAACGGGTGTGCTATGTTCAGATCCGTATGTATCTTGCAAATCTCTATGTCTCCCACCTGGACTAGATCCCGGATGGAATTGAAGTGTCTTTTGATGTGCTTGGTTCTCTTGTGAAATCTGGATTCTTTTGCCAAGGCAATTGCACCAGTATTGTCACAAAAGATTTTCATTGGACCCGATGCACTAGGTATGACACCTAGTTCAGATATGAACTCCTTCATCCAGACTCCTTCGTTTGTTGCTTCCGAAGCAGCTATGTACTCCGCTTCACATGTAGATCCCGCCACAACGCTTTGTTTAGAACTGCACCAAATGACAGCTCCACCGTTTAATGTAAACACGTATCCGGTTTGCGATTTAGAATCGTCCGGATCAGTGTCAAAGCGTGCATCAACGTAACCATTTACGATGAGCTCTTTGTCACCTCCATATATGAGAAACATATCCTTAGTCCTTTTCAGGTATTTCAGGATGTTCTTGACCGCTGTCCAGTGATCCACTCCTAGATTACTTTGGTACCTCCCTGCTAGACTTATAGCAAGACACACATCAGGTCTGGTACACAACATTGCATACATGATAGAGCCTATGGCTGAAGCATAGGGAACATCTTTCATTTTCTCTCTATCTTCTGTATTGGTCGGGGATTGAGTCTTACTCAATTTCACACCTTGTAACACAGGCAAGAATCCTTTCTTTGTTTGATCCATTTTGAACTTCTTCAAAACTTTGTCAAGGTATGCGCTTTGTGAAAGTCCAATTAAGCGTCTTGATCTATCTCTACAGATCTTAATGCCCAATATGTAAGCAGCTTCACCGAGGTCTTTCATTGAAAAACTCTTATTCTAGTATCCTTTTGTGCTATCCAGAAATTCTATATCATTTCCGATTAGCAATATGTCATCTACATATAATATCAGAAATGCTACAGAGCTCCCACTCACTTTCTTGTAAATACAGGCTTCTCCAAAAGTCTGTACAAAACCAGATGCTTTGATCACACTATCAAAGCATTTATTCCAACTCCGAGAGGCTTGCACCAGTCCATAAATGGATCGCTGGAGTTTGCACACTTTGTTAGCTCCTTTTGGATCGACAAAACCTTCTGGCTGCATCATATACAACTCTTCTTGCAGAAATCTATTTAGGAATGCAATTTTGACATCCATTTGCCAAATTTCATAATCATAAAATGCGGCAATTGCTAACATGATTCGGACATACTTAAGCATCGCTACGGGTGAAGGTCTCATCGTAGTCAATCCCTTGAACTTGCCGAAAACCTTTTTCGACAAGTCGAGCTTTGTAGACAGTAATATTACCGTCAGCGTCAGTCTTCTTCTTGAAGATCCATTTATTCTCAATTGCTTGTCGATCATTGGACAAGTCAACCAAAGTCCATACTTTGTTCTCATACATGGATCCCATCTCAGATTTCATGGCTTCAAGCCATTTTGCGGAATCTGGGCTCACCATTGCTTCTTCATAGTTCATAGGTTCATCATGATCTAGTAGCATGACTTCCAGAACAGGATTACCGTACCACTCTGGTGCGGATCTTACTCTGGTTGATCTACGAGGCTCAATAGTATCTTGTTCTGAAGTTTCATGATCATGATCATTAGCTTCCTCACTAATTGGTGTAGGTGTCACAGAAACAGGTTTCTGTGATGTACTACTTTCCAATAAGGGAGCAGGTACTGTTACCTCGTAAAGTTCTACTTTCCTCCCACTCACTTCTTTCGAGAGAAACTCCTTCTCCAGAAAGTTTCCGAATTTAGCAACAAAAATCTTGCCTTCAGATCTGTGATAGAAGGTGTATCCAATAGTTTCCTTTGGATATCCTATGAAGACACATTTCTCCGGTTTGGGTTCGAGCTTATCAGGTTGAAGCTTTTTCACATAAGCATCGCAGCCCCAAACTTTCAGAAACGACAACTTTGGTTTCCTGCCAAACCACAGTTCATAAGGCGTCGTCTCAACGGATTTTGATGGTGCCCTATTTAACGTGAATGCGGCCATCTCTAGAGCATATCCCCAAAACGATAGCGGTAAATCAGTAAGAGACATCATAGATCGCACCATATCTAGTAAAGTACGATTACGATGTTCGGACACACCATTACACTGTGGTGTTCCGGGTGGCGTAAGTTGCGAAACTATTCCACATTGTTTCAAATGTACACCAAACTCGTAACTCAAATATTCTCCTCCACGATCAGATCGTAGGAATTTTATTTTCTTGTTATGATGATTTTCAACTTCACTCTGAAATTCTTTGAACTTTTCAAATGTTTCAGACTTGTGTTTCATTAAGTAGATATACCCATATCTGCTTAAGTCATCTGTGAAGGTGAGAAAATAACGATATCCGCCATGAGCCTCAACATTCATCGGACCACATACATCTGTATGTATGATTTCCAATAAATCTGTTGCTCTCTCCATAGTACCGAAGAATGGTGTTTTTGTCATCTTACCCATAAGGCACGGTTCGCAAGTACCAAGTGATTCATAATCAAGTGGTTCCAAAAGCCCATCAGTATGGAGTTTCTTCATGCGCTTTATACCGATATGACCCAAACGGCAGTGCCACAAATAAGTTGCACTATCATTATCAACTCTGCATCTTTTGGCTTCAACACTATGAATATGTGTGTCACTACTATCAAGATTTAGTAAGAATAGACCACTCTTTAAGGGTGCATGACCATAAAAGATATTACTCATATAAATAGAACAACCATTATTCTCTGATTTAAATGAATAACCGTCTCGCATCAAACAAGATCCAGATATAATGTTCATGCTTATCGCTGGCACCAAATAACAATTATTTAGGTCTAATACTAATCCCGAAGGTAGATGTAGAGGTAGCGTGCCGACTGTGATCACATCGACTTTGGAACCATTTCCCACGCGCATCGTCACCTCGTCCTTAGCCAATCTTCGCTTAATCCATAGTCCCTGTTTCGAGTTGCAAATATTAGCAACAGAACCAGTATCAAATACCCAGGTGCTACTGCGAGCATTAGTAAGGTACACATCAATAACATGTATATCACATATACCTTTGTTCACCTTGCCATCCTTCTTATCCGCCAAATACTTGGGGCAGTTCCGCTTCCAGTGACCAGTCTGCTTGCAGTAGAAGCACTCAGTTTCAGGCTTAGGTCCAGGTTTGGGTTTCTTCTCTTGAGTAGCAACTTGCTTGCTGTTCTTTTTGAAGTTCCCCTTCTTCTTCCCTTTGCCCTTTTTCTTGAAACTAGTGGTCTTATTGACCATCAACACTTGATGCTCCTTCTTGATTTCTACCTCCGCAGCTTTCAGCATTGCGAAGAGCTCGAGAATAGTCTTATTCATCCCTTGCATATTATAGTTCATCATGAAGCTCTTGTAGCTTGGTGGCAGTGATTGGAGAATTCTGTCAATGACGCAATCATCTGGAAGATTAACTCCTAATTGAATCAAGTGATTATTATACCCAGACATTTTGAGTATATGCTCACTGACAGAACTATTCTCCTCCATCTTGCAGCTATAGAACTTATTGGAGACTTCATATCTCTCAATCCGGGCATTTGCTTGAAATATTAACTTCAACTCTTGGAACATCTCATATGCTCCATGACGTTCAAAACTTCGTTGAAGTCCCGATTCTAAGCCGTAAAGCATGGCACACTGAACTATCGAGTAGTCATCAGCTTTGCTCTGCGAGACGTTCATAACATTTGGTGTTGCTCCAGCAGCAGGCCTGGCACCCAGCGGTGCTTCCAGGACGTAATTCTTCTGTGCAGCAATGAGGATAATCCTCAAGTTACGGACCCAGTCCGTGTAATTGCTACCATCATCTTTCAACTTTGCTTTCTCAAGGAACGCATTAAAATTCAACGGAACAACAGCACGGGCCATCTATCTACAATCAAACATAAACAAGCAAGATACTATCAGGTACTATGTTCATGATAAATTTAGGTTCAATTAATCATATTACTTAAGAACTCCCACTTAGATAGACATCCCTCTAATCCTCCAAGTGATTACGTGATCCAAATCAACTAAACCATGTCCGATCATCACGTGAGATGGAGTAGTTTCATTGGTGAACATCACTATGTTGATCATATCTACTATATGATTCACGCTCGACTTTTCGGTCTCCGTGTTCCGAGGCCATATCTGTATATGCTTGTCTCGTCAAGTATAACCTGAGTATTCCGCGTGTGCAACTATTTTGCACCCGTTGTATTTGAAAGTAGAGCCTATCACACTCGATCATCACGTGGTGTCTCAGCACGAAGAACTTTCGCAACGGTGCATACTCAAGGAGAACACTTCTTGATAATTAGTGAGAGATCATCTTATAATGCTACCGTCAATCAAAGCAAGATAAGATGCATAAAAGATAAACATCACATGCAATCAATATAAGTGATATGATATGGCCATCATCATCTTGTGCTTGTGATCTCCATCTTCGAAGCACCGTCATGATCACCATCATCACCGGCATGACACCTTGATCATCATCGTAGCATCGTTGCCGTCTCGCCAATCTTATGCTTGCATGACTATCGCTACCGCTTAGTGATAAAGTAAAGCATTACACCGCGTTGCATTGCATACAATAAAGCGACAACCATATGGCTCCTGCCAGTTGCCAATAACTCGGTTACAAAACATGATCTTCTCATACAATAAAATTAGCATCATGTCTTGACCATATCACATCACAACATGCCCTGCAAAAACAAGTTAGACGTCCTCTACTTTGTTGTTGCAAGTTTTACGTGGCTGCTACGGGCTTAAGCAAGAACCAATCTTACCTACGCATCAAAACCACAACGATAGTTTGTAAAGTTGGTGCTGTTTTAACCTTCTCAAGGACCAGGTGTAGCCACACTCGGTTCAACTAAAGTTGGAGAAAATGTCACCCGCTAGCCACCTTTGTGCAAAGCACGTCGGGAGAACCGGTCTCGCGTAAGCGTACGCGTAATGTCGGTCCGGGCCGCTTCGTCCAACAATACCGCCGAACCAAAGTATGACATGCTGGTAAGCAGTATGACTTATATCGCCCACAACTCACTTGTGTTCTACTCGTGCATATAACATCAACACATAAAAACTAGGCTCGGATGCCACTGTTGGGGAACGTAGTAATTTCAAAAAATTTCCTACGCACACGCAAGATCATGGTGATGCATAGCAATGAGAGGGGAGAGTGTGATCTACGTACCCTTGTAGACCGACAGTGGAAGCGTTAGCACAACGCAGTTGATGTAGTCATATGTCTTCACAGCCCGACCGATCAAGCACCGAAACTACGACACCTCTGAGTTCTAGCACACGTTCAGCTCGATGACGATCCCCGGACTCCGATCCAGCAAAGTGTCAGGGAAGAGTTCCGTTAGCACGACGGCCTGGTGACGATCTTGATGTTCTACCGTCGCAGGGCTTCGCCTAAGCACCGCTACAATATTATCGAGGATTATGGTGGAAGGGGGCACCGCACACGGCTAAGAATATGATCACGTGGATCAACTTGTGTGTCTAGGGGTGCCCCCTGCCGCCGTATATAAAGGATCAAGGGGGGGTGTGGCCGGCCAGGAGGAGGGCACGCTAGGAGGAGTCCTACTCCCACCGGGAGTAGGATCCCCCCCCTTTCCTAGTTGGAATAGGATTCGGGAGGGGGAAAGAGGAGAGAGAGAAGGAAGGGGGGCGCCCCCCCTCTCCTTGTCCTATTCGGACTAGGGGGGAGGGGCGCGTGGCCAGCCTTGGCCACCTCTCCTCTCTTCCACTAAAGCCCACTAAGGCCCATATACATCCCGGGGGGTTCCGGTAACCTCCCGGTACTCCGGTAAAATCCCGATTTCACCCGGAACACTTCCGATATCCAAATATAGGCTTCCAATATATCAATCTTTATGTCTCGACCATTTCGAGACTCCTCGTCATGTCCGTGATCACATCCGGGACTCCGAACAAACTTTGGTACATCAAAATGCATAAACTCATAATATAACTGTCATCAAAACCTTAAGCGTGCAGACCCTACGGGTTCGAGAACAATGTAGACATGACCGAGACACGTCTTCGGTCAATAACCAATAGCGGAACCTGGATGCTCATATTGGCTCCTACATATTCTACGAAGATCTTTATCAGTCAGACCGCATAACAACATATGTTGTTCCCTTTGTCATCGGTATGTTACTTGCCCGAGATTCGATCGTCGGTATCTCAATACCTAGTTCAATCTCGTTATCGGGAAGTCTCTTTACTTGTTTCGTAATACATCATCTCGCAGCTAACTCATTAGTTGTAATGCTTGCAAGGCTTATGTGGTGTGCATTACCGAGAGGGCCCAGAGATACCTCTCCGACAATCAGAGTGACAAATCCTAATCTCGAAATACGCCAACCCAACATTTACCTTTGGAGACACCTGTAGAGCTCCTTTATAATCACCCAGTTACATTGTGATGTTTGGTAGCACACAAAGTGTTCCTCCGGTAAACGGGAGTTGCATAATCTCATAGTCACAGGAACATGTATAAGTCATGAAGAAAGCAATAGCAACATACTAAACGATCGGGTGCTAAGCTAATGGAATGGGTCGTGTCAATCACATCATTCTCCTAATGATGTGATCCCATTAATCAAATGACAACACATGTCTATGGTTAGGAAACATAACCTTCTTCGATTAACGAGCTAGTCAAGTAGAGGCATACTATTGACGTTTGGTTTGACTATCTATTCACACAAGTATTATGTTTCCGGATAATACAATTCTAGCATGAATAATAAACATTTATCATGATATAAGGAAATAAAATAATAACATTATTATTGCCTCTAGGGCATATTTCCTTCAGTGACGCGCCTGGAGAATCATTCTGAGAGAGCTCGCCAACTTGCTGAAGAGACGAGCCGCGGTCTGCTTGGGCGCGCGTTCTCCCGCGTCTTCAACCATCTCCAAAACACTGATCCCAACTTTGATTTTGATGCCGCCATCGCTCCCGTACCTAAGGCCATTCGGGGTGACCTGGAGCGATGGGTGGAAGACAGTGTGGACGCGCTGGTCAGGGCCTTCACTTCTGATGACGATGGGGTGGTGGTCGCGGCGGATGAAGGTGACGTGGTCGATGACGGTGATGGCGGCGCTGGTGGAGGTGATGGTGATGCCAGCGATGGTGGGAGCGATGCTAGCGACGTGTCTGAGGGCGATCCGGGGGACGCGGCGAGTGACATGTCCGACTGATCCGTGCTTCCCAGTTGAATGTCCTACATGTAGAAGCTCCGGCGGGCACTACGGGTTGTAAGAGCATTTTTGGAGGGGAAGCCCCTCATGTAAATATACTACTGCCTCTATCTTTTTAGGTCGAGTTGAATATGTTTCTTCATGAAGTCACGTATATTGGGGCAAATTTGCTGTTGTAATTTACCTTGACCTGGTCAGGTACCAAACTGACGCACGAGGTTACGCGTTCTGGAGGAGCCTCTGAGGAGCCTTCCGATCCGCCTGAGAGGGCCTTGCGAGAGGCGTACGCCAGTTGTGGCACGACACACGTGTGGTGCGCGTGCGTTATGCCCAGCCCCGCCCGTGAGGGGCTCGTGAGGGGGAGGCAATAAGCGTGAGCTCCGAAGCAGGGCAAGAACCAGATTGCGAGAAATAGCACCAACGAGAAAACGCACCCCCCGAGAGCATCAAATGAAAACTCAACTCCAACTTAAATCCAAATCCAGAAAGTAGGGTTACAGAAAAGAGGTTAAAAGCAAATGGCCGCGTCCGGTGTCTAGTCTAGTCTTCTTGTCTTCAAGTCTTCTCACCAGCGCGGAGCTAAGTGCTGCCACTAGGATGTGGGAGGGAGCCCCCGAGGCCCGAGGGCAGCACTCCTGAGGCTCCGGGGCATGTACATCCCCACTCATTATTACGTCAGAGTGTCACGAGCGGAGACCTTCACAGGCGTGAGCCTTACTTCATATCGCCAGACGAGGGCCCCGCCTTGCTCCACCCTCTACCACCGTTGGGACGACCGGAGACTAGGACGGCACCAACGGGGGCAGAGGGGACACTAGTGGCGTCCTATGCGACCATGGGCCCTCTGCCGGGGGAAGGCTCGTCGGCACCTCCTCGGCAGAGGGCCTACCTCCAGGCGATGCCTTGCTCTGCGCGATGTGGGAAGGGGCCTAGCTCCGGGCCTCTCCCACGCAGCCCCCAGTGAGCCTCTCCTGGTGAGACGGACGCCGCCGTGCCGGAACCGTCACCTGGCACTGTGACCTGATTCACTTGCAATTCATGGTTAGCATAAGTCTACCCCTGGTAGATTAGTGGTACCCTGTAGCTGTTGTCGACGGAGCGGTGATGGGGCTCTCGGGCGGCTCCTGGAAGGCCTCAGCTCCTAACGCCTCCTCTTTCCAGCCTGGCTCGAGGAACAAGCCGGGGTCATCTTCTGGCGTGTACTCCTGGTTCACCATGCGGGGCACGTAGGCCTCCGAGGCCGTTGCCTCGAAGACCTCCCCGAAATGCCCCACACTCCATGTCGCCTGGGCCATCACGTCGTCCTGAAGATGGTGGGGTAGCGCCGTGCCGGGGCCATGTGCGGCGACTCTCCTGACCGCACCCATCTGGGGTGGTGCGAGTGCGACGGGACGCCCTCCGCTATGGATCGTGCTGATGTCGACGAGGCCCCCGGCACACTCAGGGGCACGCGGGCGTGGCGAGGCCCGCCGTGGGATCCGACCGCTGCTTGGGGCATGAGCAGGTAGCAGAAGGGCGATGCTCCCATGGCCGCTGCATCCAGTAACTCAGTGATGCGTTCCAGCAGTGCGTCCCGGTCGTTCTCCATCAGCCTGCAGCACAGCAGCTCCCGTACCACCGTGAGTGCAGCCCGCATGTTCGCCTGCTCCCTCCGGGTGTGCGGCACTGTCACCGCGACGTGGCTTGCGGCCCTTGCAGCAGCTCGCGTCTGTCGTGGGGTAAGGGTGGACAGCGCCCGGGCCCCGCGGTGTTAGGTGGCGCTCGTGCCGCCGGGAGCATGGGGTTGAGGTCTTCCTGGGGTGGCAACACCGCCCGGGCTGGCCAGGCTATCCAGCAGTCGGCGTTGGTCCTCGAGTCGCCGGATATCGGGGCCGCGGAGCGTTGGTGAATCGACTGACAAGAGAGAGGCTCTAGTGCACCCCTACCTGGTGCGCCAAATGTTGGATTCCGGGTTCTGGCAAAACCCTTAAGGTTCAAACACTGGGGTGCGCGCGAAGATCTCTCCCTCGCCGATCGCGCTCTTATGCACTTTGCGATCTCTAGGATGGGCACACGAACTCACAAGACACAAGATTTATACTGGTTCGGACCACCATTGCGGTGTAATACCCTACTCCAGTGTGGTGGTGGTGGATTGCCTCTTGGGCTGAGGATGAACAATACAAGGGGAAGAACTGCCTCTTGAGGTGAGGTGTTCTTGTGCTTGGTGAACCTATGGTTGTGGGGATCCAAGGTTCGGCCTCCCTTTCTATGTGTTGGCTAGTCCTATTTATAGAGGCCCTGGTCTTCTTCCCAAATATTGAGCGGTGAGGGAGCCAGCAACGGCCAATTTGAAAGGGGACAACTAGTACAACTTATCCTGACAAAAGTGGTCTTCGCCTGCCAAAGGCTCTGGTGGTGACGCCGTCTTGGGCTCCACGGTGACCTCCGTCTTGCTGTCCTGCTGGTCTTGGTCTCGTTGCACCGATATGGAAACCTTTGCCTGATGCCTTGGAACTCCTCGCCTATGCTTGCCTCCTTAGCACCAAAGAGGAAACAAGGACATTGTGCGCGCTGGCGCCCGCCTGGTGCCTGCCTGGCCTCGATCGTCATGGCTCACGCCATTGGGACCTCATGAAGTTTGCCTCGCCTTGATCTCTATGCCCCTCGCAAGCCAGCCTGGTGAGGCCGCTCCTGAGGAGGTCCTGCGTCGTCCTCCCCGCGAGGCTTGGCCCCTCGCGAGGGTCTTGAGTCCTTGCTGGTGAAGATGGGCCATTCGGGCCAGCTCGCAGAGCCACGCCATGGGCTGCAGGCAGGCAAGTCTAGGGACCCCCGTTCCCAGAACGCCGACTGGTCCACTCGAATCAACCCTTCTTCTTCATCAGCTTGAAGAACGGCAAGGCACGCTCCCCCAACTTGGAGATGAAGCGCTCCAGCGAAGTCACGCAGCCTGCAAGTTTCCGCATCTCCTTGAGGGTTTGTGGCGGGCTCATGTCTTTGATTGCCTTGACCTTCTCTGGGTTGGCCTCAATCCCCCTATGGGACACGAGGAAGCCCAGCAGCTTGCCGGAAGGTACACCGAACACACATTTCTATGGGTTGAGCCGTAGGTCCACCTGGCGCAGGCTCGCGAAGGTCTCCTCCGGGTCTTGCATCAGAGTTCTCACCTCTCGAGACTTCAACACTATGTCGTCAACATAGGCTTCAGCGTTTCTCCGAAGTTGCTACCCCAAGGCGATGTGCATCAGTCGCTGGAAGGTCGCTCCTGCGTTGCGCAGCCCGAATGGCATGCAAGTGTAGCAGTATACCACGCACGGGGTCAAGAAAGCCATTTTCTCCACATCTTCCACTGCCATCTTGATCTGGTGGTAGCCTGAGAACGCATCCATGAAACATAGCAGATCACACTCTGTGGTGGAGTCGATACTCTGGTCGATGCACGGTAACGGGAATGGGTCTTGAGGGCAAGCCTTGTTGAGGTTGGTGAAGTCGACACACATGCGCTCCTTCCCTCCTTTCTTCGGCACGACGACCGGGTTCGCCAGCCACTCTAGGTACCGGACCTCAAGAATGACACCTGCTGCCTCCAGCTTGCGGGTTTCCTGAATGATGAAGGACTGCTTCTCCGTGGACTGTCGCCTCACCTTCTGCTTCACAGGGAGCATGTTGGGGCATACCCTCCGATTTTGCTCGATCACTCCTCTCGGGACCCCAACTAGCTGCTTGGGCTCCCAGGCAAACATTTCCTTGTTCGCCCGCAGGAAGTCCACGAACTCCCTTTCTTGATCTGGGGCGAGATCGGTGCCTATAGTAAAGGTGGCGCCTGAGGCCCCGTCCTCGTCGACCAGTATCTACTTTGTCTTGGCTTGACCTTGAGTGAATAGCAGCCCCTTTGGCCCTGGGTGTGGCCCTGTTGACCGGGCAAGCTGCCGCCATGGCCCTAAAGGCAAGTTTGAGGGCCGCTAAGGCTTCCTTGGTGTCTCCAGCCACGGTGAGGATGCCCCTGCTCCCTGGCATCTTCCTGAGGTTGTAGGCAGGATGAGTAGCTGCCATGAATTGGGCTAGCGCCCGGTACCCGAGGATGGCGTTGTATGGTAACTTGGCGCGGGCGATGTCGAAGTCGATTAGCTCGGTGCGGTAGTTGTCGCACGTGCCGAAGGTCACGGGGAGGCGGATCTGCCCCAAGGGGCTAGAGGAGCCGTCGCCGACTCCGGAGAAGGGCTTGCTTGGGTGGAGCCGCTCGAGCGGTACGTGAAGGCGGCTAAAAGCCTCCATCGAGAGTACATTGAGGTCGGTGCCGCCATCAATGAGGGTCTTGGTGATGGCTACGCTGCAGATGGTGGGTGTGCAAAGCCTCGGGAGCATGCCCAAACCGACGGTGGTGACGGGGTGATCCCCCAAGTCAAAGGTCAGGTCGGCCATGGGTGCCGCCCAACGCAGGGGAGCCCCCTGCCGCGCGGAGGCGGCACTGATTCGGCAAAAGAACGGCTTGGCTTGATGGTCCAAGGGCGGCGCCTGCGAGCCATCGAGGAGAACCGCAACGATGGGATCGCTAGTCCCCCAAAGTGAGCGATGAAGAGGTCTCGCAGCTCCTCCCAGGAGGCCACAGAATATTCCGGCAGATGGAGGAGCCAGACGCGAGACACGCCAGCGAGGGCCACTGGGAACCAGTTGGCCATGACTTTATCGTCGCCCCCAGCCTCCAGGACAGCCTCCTCGTACGCTAGCAGGAAAGCCGCTGGGTCCGCCGCACCATCATAACGAGGCGGCATCTCCATCTTGAACTTGTGCGGCCACCGCACCCGCCGCAAGGCGGGGGCCAAGGCCCGGAGCCCCCTGGCGCCACGGAGGGCGCCTGTTGATCCAGTCGGAGAAGCGGCAGCGTCCATGGGAACCGGTCAGGGAGGCGAAGCTTCGGTGCACCGCACCCGTACCTGGCGCGCCAAATGTCGGATTTCGGGTTCCGGCAAAACCCTTGAGGTTCGAACACCGGGGTGCGCACAAAGATCTCTCCCCTCCCTCTAGCTCGCACTCGACACGATTTCACAGCCTAGCTCGACGAACCCAAAGAACGAGAGATACAAGATTTTTACTGGTTCGGGCCACCGTTGTGGTGTAATACCTACTCGAGTGTGGTGTGGTGGATTGCCTCTTGGGCTGAGGATGAACAGTTACAAGGGAAGAACAGCCTCCTGAGGGGAGGTGTTCTTGTGCTGGGCCAACTTGTGTGGTTGCCTTGGTGGAGTGGATCCAGTCCGAGATGAGATGCCTCACCATGGTGGTGGCTAGTCCTATTTATAGAGACCCAGTCCTCTTCCCAAATATTGAGCAGGAAGGGATCCCACAATGGCCAAATTCGAAGGGAGAAACTAGTACAATTTATCCTGACAAAAGTAGTCTTCGCCTGCCAAAGGCTCTGGTGATGACGCCGTCTTGGGCTCCATGGTGACCTCCGTCTCGTCGTCCTACTGGTCTTGGTCTTGTTTCACCGATATGGAAACCTTTGCCTGATGCCTCGGGACTCCTCGCCTACACTTGCCCCTTTAGCACCAAAGGGGAAACAAGGAGATTGCGTGCACTGGCACCCGCCTCGATCCAGTCGTCATGGCTTGCGTCACAGAAACCTCGCGAGGTGTCCCTTGCCTTGATCCCTCTGCCCCTCACGTGCCAGCTGGGTGAGGCTGCCCCTGAGGAGATATTGTGTCATCCACCTCGCGTGGCTTGGCCCCTCGCGAGGGTCTTGAGTCTTTGCTAGTGAAGATGGGTCGTACAGGGCCGCTGGTGGAGCCATGCCACGGGCCGCAGGCAGGCAAGTCTGGGGACCCCCGTTCCCAGAATGCCGACAGATGTAGACGCGCAGCTTGCCACCCTCGCCTGGATGGGGAGCTGCACCTGGTGGGCGGCGGTCGCCGCGTATTGCCCTTGCTTCCTGAAGCTCTTGGGTGGTCTTGATGATGAACTCCTGAGCGTCGAGTGCTCCTCGCCCGGTGCCCTCCTGAGGAAAACATGTCGCGAAGCACGCCTCCACGTGGTGCCCGAGCGCCTCCCTCTTGACGTTTGCCAGGTCTGAGGCCCTCTAGAAGAGGGCCCCCGAGCCCTGCCCGAGGAGGGCGCCGGGCGCGCCTTCCTATGCGAGGGAGGAAGGCGTCCTAGGCGCGGGTGTCGATCCTGAGGTGGCGCCGCTAGAGGCACCGCTCCCCTGAGGCCCTGTGCGGAGTAGCTGCTTATTCTTCTTGGGGTGGCCTCAGGAGGGTACGCACCCTTGCTATCAGGGTCTTCGGTTGCTGCGGCTTGGAAGGCGTGCTCGAGGGAGCACACCGTGTCTCTTTCCTCGCAGGGGACAGTGATGATTCCACCGCTTCCTGGCATCTTGATGACGTTGTAGCCATGGTGGGTCACTGCCATGAACTTGGCCAGGGCCGGATACACGAGGATGGCATTGTATGGTAGACGGATGTGGGTGACGTTGAAGTCGATGAGCTCAGTGTGGTAGTTGTCGCACTGGCCGAAGGTGACAGGGAGACGAACTTGCCCTATCGGGGTGGTGGAGCCGTCAGTCACTCCTGAGAAAGGCTAGGTGGGCTAAAGCTGATCGTATGGCACTTGGAGGCTGTCGAACGTCTCGACGGACAAGGCACTGAGCCCAGCGCCGCCGTTGATGAGGGTCTTGGTGACTTGGACATTGCTGATGATGGGTGAGAAGAGCATTGGGAGTATGCCGACGGTTGTCGCGCATTTGAGCTAGTCCGCCGAGCTAACGGTGATGGCGTACTTGGACCATCTAAGCGGGCGTGTGGCCTCGAGCTTGGGGAGGGCTGCATTCACCTCGCGAGAGAACTGCGTGAAGATACGCTGGGAAGCCAGGGCCTGAGCACCACCCAAGATGTAAGTGATGGTGTGCGGCTCCTGGAAGCCCCTAGCCCCCTCGTCCCGATAGTGGTCGTCCTTCCTCCTTGGTGGTGACGGTAGCGGAGGGAGACCAGGATTGCCCTAAGGACGGTCCTCGCGAGGCTGGTCCCTCCAGGTGCCCTCACGAGGCTGGTCCTTCCAGTGGTCCTCACGAGGCTGGTCGCGCCACTCCTGGCGGGGGCCGCGGTCGTCCCAACATCCTCCGCCTCATCCTCCCCGGTCGTTGCGCTTGGGGTGTCGACCGAAGCATCCATCTTGAATGGCCCTGAGCTCTTGGCAATCGTTGGTGTTGTGGCTGCGCACGTTGTGGAAGCCGCAGAACGGACGGCCGCCCTTCAACGACTCGGGGAGGTCCCGGCCACGCTTTGTGTATGGCTCTGCCGCGAGTACGGCCACTCCCTTGCGCTTCACGTCCTTGACATTGGCCTTCTTCTCCTCTGGACCGGCAGCAGGGAGCTCGTGGAGGGAGAGATGCCCTTCCTGAGCTCTTGCACACTTGGTTGCTATGCTAAACAGTTCCAGAGTTGTGCACAGCTCTTCGTTGATGGCAAGCTCCTCCTTCATCTTGATGTCGCGGACGCCATCGGAAAACACTGAGATGATGGCCTCGTCCATCACCTTGGAGATCTTGAGACGCACGCTGTCGAAGCACTGAATATACTTCTGCAGGGTCTCTCTCGGTTGTTGCTTGATGCGGCGCAGGTCACCCGCGGCTGGAGGGCGGTCGCGCGTGCCCTGGAAGTTGGCAACGAAGCGGTCGCGCATCTCATCCCAGGAGGAGATCGAGCCTGGAGGCAAGTTCAGGAGCCACGCGCAATTGCCATCCTTGAGAGCCATGGGAAACTAGTTCGCCATGCTTAGTTCATAGAGCTGCAGGAACTCCACGGGGTCGGGGTGCCGTCGTAGAAAGGAGGCAGATCCATCTTGAACTTGCCTGGCCAGACGATGCTACGTAGCTCAGCAGTGAAGGCGCGGCAGCCTGCCGTGGCCACTAGGGCCCTTTGGTGATGCGGGGCCTGGCCCGGATGTCCGCGCACCACCGCCGCAGGTGGCACGTGGTCCTGGCGTGGTGGTGCTGGGAGCGTTGGAGCGTTTTCTTGCGGCCGGGGAACCTCTTGGCAGCTTCCTTCTTCGTGCGTGGGCGCATGGCATGGTGGATCATGCCGCGGGACCACGCGTCTTGGGGCGAGGACACTGTCTTGAAGCAGAGGGGGTGGTAGCGCTCCGTGAGCTACGCGTCTCGGCACAAGGGCGCTGTCTTGATGTGGAGGCGCCTGAGGCGCTCCGTGAGCTACATCGCCCGCGGCTGGGGGTGGGCGAGGCAATGAGAGGGATGGTGTAGGAGAGCCTCCAGCGGTGCTGATGAGCTCGGCGATGTGGTCCAACCAGTCCTCGTAGAGGTTGTCAACCGAGCGGTAAAGCAGGAGTTCGCGTGCCATGAGCAGCGTGGCCTGCGTGGCCGCGGGCGCGCGGCGAGCGTGAGACAACGAGCCGTCCGGGGTCAGTGACGGTGTAGCGGTGCGGCTGTCCCGCCGTATGGAGTGGTGCAGTGACAACGCCTGCTGCTCGTTTGCTGCCGGGCCGGTAGCGGCGTTGGCAACAGGAGATGGAGAACGACGGGGAGGCCCGCCGACAGGGGCTGTCTGAGCGACACGGGCGGTGAGGGCGGCCCAGCGCTCGGCACGGGCTCGACGCACGTCCTACATGGATGCGGTGGAGCAGTAGAATGTGGATCAATGGAAGGAAAGCTTCAGCGCACCCTTACCTGGCGCGCCAAATGTCGGATTTCGTGTTCCGGCATAACCCTTGAGGTCTTGCGTCGTCCACCTCGCGAGGGTCTTGAGTGTTTGCTAGTGAAGATGGGCCGTAGAGGGCCGCTGGTGGAGCCACGCCGTGGGCCACGGGCAGGCAAGTCTGGGGACCCCCGTTCCCAGGACGCCGACACTATGATCGTACTTGAGCATTAGATGTAGCTAATATGCGAGTGTGTTTCATGAATGGATCAATGATTGAGCATGATGGGCTTGGAATAACTTGCTTTAGTGTTCATATTTCGAAAGACATGGTTGCTTGTTGATATGCTTGAGTATTGAAATCTTCATGTCAAAACTAGACTATTTTAAACCATATAAAAGTCCATATGTTCATGCTACAAAAGAGAAGAATGTGATAAACATGATAGGCAGCATTCCACATAAAAAAATTTGTTTTTATCATTTACCTACTCGAGGACGAGCAGGAATTAAGCTTGGGGATGCTGATACGTCTCCAACGTATCTATAATTTTTTTGTTCCATGCTGTTATATTATCATTCTTGGATGTTTTACAATCATTTAGCAACTTCATATCATTTTTTGGGACTAACCTATTGACATAGTGCCGAGTGCCAGTTACTATTTTTTTCTTGTTTTTATACTTCACAGAATATCAGTATTAAACAGAGTCCAAACACAGCGTAAATTTTTGAAGAATTATTTTTGGACCAGAAGACACCTGTTGGGCCAAAGAAGTACCAGAGGAGGGCTCCAAGGGGAGCCAAACCCACCTGGGCGCGCCTGGGGCCCAGGCGCGCCCTGGTGGGTTGTGCCCACCTTGGCTGCCTCCCGCACCACCTCTTTGCTCTATAAATACGTCGAAAATCCAAAAACCCCAAGGGAGTCGATGAAACACAATTCCAGCAACCAAAGTTCCAGAACCACCAGATCCAATCTAGACACCATCACGGAGGGGTTCATCATCCTCATTGGTGCCTCTTCGATGATGCGTGAGTAGTTCATTCTAGACCTTCGGGTTCGTAGGCAGTAGCTAGATGGCTTCTTCTCTCTTTTTGATTTTGAATACAATGGTTTCTTGGAGATCTATTTGATGTAACTCATTTTGCGGTGTGTTTGTTGGCATTCGATGAACTTTGAGTTTATGATCTGATCTTTATATCCATGAAAGTAGTTTGTGTTTCTTTGATCTCTTATATGCATGATTACATATAGCATCGTATTTTTTCTTCGAATATTTGGTTTAGTTAGGCCGACTATATCGATTTTTATTTCATGTCATCGTTCTTAATGCATTACTCTGTTTCTCCATGAACTTAATACAATAGGTGCATGCTGGATAGTGGTCGATGTGTGGAGTAATAGTAGTAGATGCAGGCAGGAGTCGGTCTACTAATCTTGGATGCTATATAATGATCATTGCGTGTATATCGTCATAATTATTTTAGGTTCTATCAATTGCCCAACAGTAATTTGTTTACCCACTATTTTCTTGAGAGAAGCCACTAGTGAAATCTACACCCCCGGGTCTATTTTCTCATAATATATTTTCATATCTATATTGCTATTTGCCTTTTTATTTATTTGCAGCTTTTATTTTCAGATCTATATTATCAAAAACCCAAAAATACCCCGCTGAATTTTATTTTCCTTTATTTTATTTGCATCTACCAATCTATCACTTTTCCAAATCTTTTACTCAAGAGGGATTGACAACCCCTCTTTCGCGTCGGGTTGCAAGTATTTGTTCTTTGTGTGCAGGTACCGTTTACATTGTATTGCTTGGTTCTCCTACTAGTTCGATAACCTTGGTTTCATAACTGAGGGATCTACCTACCTTAGTTGTACTGTATCATCCCTTACTCTTTGGGAAAATACTGACGCGGATCCAAGACATCAAAAAGGGAGGATCAGACCCCCTACCCGAGAACCTTCGGATTTAGCTCCGACATTGGTTGACCATAAAGGTCCCTTTGGTAGTCGCCGCGGTGCGATGATAATTCAGATCGGCTCTCCCAGGATCTATGCACTGGAACGGATCTTCGTCACCACATCGACCGGTCACCTCCGCTAGCCTGAGGACTACACCACACAGAAGATTTTTTATAAATCGATGGGCATCTATATTAACACCAACTTCGATCTCAATCGAGATCATGAAAAATTTCCTCCAAGGAGATCGGGGCTCAAAACAAACACTGTTGTCCCACGGCCGTACAAAATTTTCTGGACAGCGGATTCATTCGGGCATTCACTGTCTCCTCGAGAATCGCTTTGACGATTGCTTCTGTGGATTTTTTTGGAATTGAGCCTACAACGACCCACTAAAGTTCATCGCATTTCAATGGAGGAATCTCCGGCAATCGTCGATATACCAGAGCCATGTCAAATCTGGGTGGAAATACGCACGAGTTTTGAATGAGGAGTCAAGTGGCCAACTCGGATATCCTTTGGAAAATCTAACTGTTCATCGGCTATGGAATTCCTATATCTACAACCCCTCAAAGTTTTAGCTCAATCTACATGTTCAAACTTCGGGAAACGCCCCAGGATTTCATCAATTTTTGGATCTGCTTTCTACGCGAAAACGAATCCGACTCAATTTCATCATTTTTCATGAACGGGATATCAGGTACCCTTGTTTGGAGGGTTTTTTCTAGAGTATTGTGTTTTGCTCCCAAACTTGTGCACACAAATTTTGAGCCTTTTCTAAGGTACTCTTCACCATCGCTTCGGTGTCTAAGCGGTCCAACCTTGTTGCTCCATGGATGCCGACCTACACTAGATACACCGTCGTTCCGTGGAGCCGATGTCATCCACGTCAATCGTCACCTCAGCAAGCCAACCAAGGGTTCGGCATCACGAAGGCCAAATCATCACCGAGACAACATTGTTGCTTGCGGATTACGCGGGTCAGGTGCGCCGCCATCTCCGCACAGTCACTTCATCAAGCCGATGTTGACCGCATCAACAAATTCGTACCTGCCCCGGCATCGCTGCGTTGTCTCTTCTTCAAGCCGGCACCCACCATGCCAACCTGTTTCGACACGTCAGCTAACATGGGGGCTCCAGCATCACCCCGCCAACCTGCTCCGTTACCTCGGCTAGACCGTGGGCTTTGCCATTGCTTCATCAACCTACTTTGGTGACTCCTGCATCACTCTGTCAACTTGCTCTGTCACCTCGGCTGGACTGGGGGCTTCACCTCACCAAATCAGTTGTGCCGCGTCACCACTTTGTCGAACCGAGCTCTTCGCTCCTCCACTTCGTCAAGCCGAGCTCCTCATTGGGACAGGCTTGGGGTCTAGGACCTCGGCCATGTCAAGGACTACACACCATGTCGGTTCTATCAAAGTTCAATGGGTGTCTTCGTCCCGCAGCAAGCCCGGACCACATCATCGGCATAGGGAGCATACAACCAGCTAAGTCACTTTCATGCTCAACTTTTCTGAATATTAAATATTTATTCAGTTCAACCAAGCATTATATTTGTGTTAAACAAAACTGTCATTTGTTAAAAACAACTTCCTTTTCCCAAGTTAAGCGGGCATCTTAAATTTATTTCGTCATTTCATGATAAATGTTTTTTCTAAGTTGTTGCAAAGTATTTTTCCACTATTCCTTTTTCCGACTTGAGTTTATGGTCAAATAGCTGGATAGGCTTCTCCCTATGTCGCTTGAGTTTAGTTTGCTAAACTGGCCCGAGAAGCACTCCGCCTTCGGCAAAAGGAGGTTGAAGCTGAAGGCTGACCAAGTTGAAGTCTGGAGATCGGATGTATCATGTTAAAGCACGACAAATGCTCAAATTAATTTTAGGAACAATTTTAGATTGGCATCAAGAAACTTGGTTTAATTCAGACGTAATTTTTTTATGAAAGTTTTTTGTTTTTCTGAGCTTATGACACATTTTACCTATTGTATGTTTTTCTTTCAGGAGGCAGGACATCCTCTTGATCGAGGTGTCCTGCCTTATGGTTCTACTCGGCAAAATCTTTTCCGACCAACAGTTCGGCATCTTCCCTACAGAGCTGCACCTCGGCGTCAGCAAACACACATGATGGTTGAACTAGTATTTGAGGAGATATGATCCTAGGTTCAGCCATGCGGCCCAACCCAAGTCTCGGGGTTACTGCATTGACAATTCAATGTAGAAAATTCAAAGTGCAAAATGGTTACGATCCTTAGGTTGGTTGACTGCACACATCTTTAGTCTTGGGAGCTACTACACACCTTGTTTCCGTTCCTAGAGTATACTACCGAGCAATGACTTGATCCTCAAGTCGATTTCACAAATGAACAAGAGTCTTAGGGGCTACTGGCATCAATGTTTTTATGTTATCCTTCAGGTGCATCTTGGATTTTAGGCCGACATGCACCTTAAGGGCTACTGGTTATACATCTCGGTAGAGAATAATCTGCAACTGCCTTGGCAGAAAACCTTTTTCCACCGAGGATGACATCTACAACTCGAGACCGAGGTGGTGCACCACTTCGAACATAGTCAGGCGTTGAAGCTTGGTTGCAACAAAATAACAAGGCATTTGATAGAGGCCAAGAACTTAAAGGGTCTCCTCGGATGCCCAACATGTTAACTCTTCTGATACATGATGGCCTGCGAGACACACAGGATGATGTAGCACTTTCAGGTAAGTATCCCAATTAGTAACCATCCCAACGAAGAGCGGATGAGAGTATTTATAAGTAGCATTTCTGTCACACACAAGTTGTGACAGTTCTTATGTGAAATAATAGCCGATTCTGCAAATACTGCTACTGTCCCAAGATGCAAATAAACCAGAGAAGTAAATATAATGACTTTGCGGCAGCAAGAATAGTAACACTTGAAAGTAAAGAACATTAATAAAATGGAAAATAAAATAGTTGGTCTGCAATAAAGAAGTTAGGCATGGAGAGAATTCAACTCATGGTATATATCAAGTGTGCGAGTGCGACGACAATACCAGTTACCTTGTATCATGAATATAATATTTTATATGTTTATTCTGTAGGTGGATCACCCAAAGGTCATGGAACTCCTCGTAGGACTATATTCCATTATATGGTCCCACTTCGCCGTTGGCATGGACTGGTTGTCTCCATAATTGAGGTCCTTAGACCAGAACCAAATATTAAGTTTAATGGACCACCATTATCTCATATTGTCTTAGATTCTCATAAATGTCTCCACCTGCCATGTGAGAGAACGCAAATTTCCTAAACAATATGGGTTACCCATGTAGGTCTTCAGATCATGTTGCATGGGCCTTTAAATTGGATAACACGCATAGAGTTTGTCGGGACTCTGATCCTAGGTCACATAGATCTAGCATGTAACACATCATATCACTTTGCGGCCTCACGCACGGTATCCTATGGCTGCCACCTTACCTTGGCCGAGACCATTTGCGTCTTTTGGCTCACGTATATGATTATGTCCTTAGCATCCATATGATAGAGAAACCGGGTTGACATGATTAGTTATAGACCATGGTGGCACAAACGTACAAGGAGGGACACAGGTAAACCAACAATGCATGTGTCGGTCAACAGCGAGTGTAACCAAGTCATAGCAAAGCTACAAGGACTATAGTAAATACAACATGACATTTCCCCGTAGGGACAGATGATACGTCTCCAATGTATCTATAATTTTTTATTGTTCCATGCTATTATAGTATCAATCTTGGATGTTTTATATGCATTTACAAGCAATTATATATCATTATTTGGGACTAACCTATTAACTTACTGCCCAGTGCCAGTTGATGTTTTTTTGCCTATTTTTTTGTTTTTCAGAATATTAGTACCAAACGAAGTCTAGATGCCATGAAACTTTTTGGAGATTTTTTATGGACATAAGAGACCCTAGAAGCTTATTGAGAGGAGAGAAGATGGAGAAGTGGCACATGAGGCACCACGGCGCTCCCAGGTGGCTCATGGGGCCCATGTGGCTCCGTTTGACCTAACTCCACCTCTATTAATTCTCCAAAATGAGGAAACCAATGAGGAGCCAGCCAAAATACTTTTACCACCGCTGCAAGTTCCTGTTCTTGCGAGATCCCATCTGGAGGCCTTTTCCAGCACTCTACCAGAGGGGGGGAATCAATAAGGGAGGACTCTACATCAACCATGCTGCCATTTCGATGATGTGCGAGTAGTTTACCACAGACCTACGGGTCCATAGTTAGTAGCTAGATGGTTCTGTCCCTCCTTTTGATCTTCAATACAATGTTCTCCTCAATGTTCTTAGAGTTCTATTCAACGTAATCACTTCTGGCGGTGTGTTTGTTGGGATTCAATGAATTGTGACTTTATGATCAGATTATCCATGAAAATTATTTGAGTTTTCTATTAACTCTTTTATGCATGATTAATATAGCTTCGTATTTCTCCCCGGTCTATTAATTTGGTTTGGCCAACTAGATTGATTTTTCTTACAATGGGAGAGGTGCATTGTGATGGGTTCGATCTTGAGGTGCTCAATCCCAGTGACAAAAAGGGGCATGGCATGTATTTGTAAATTTGCCATTAAGGATAAAAAGATGGGGTTTCTTCATGTGTGAGTTTACTTTGTCTACATCATGTTATCTTGCTTAAGGCATTACGGATACATCTCTAACGTATCTATAATTTTTGCTTGTTCCATGCTATTATATTACTATTCTTGGATTTTTTTACAATCATTTTATAGCAACTTTACATCATTTTGTGGGACTAACCTGACATAGTGCTCAATGCCTGTTGTTGTTTTTTGCTTGTTTTTTACTTCGCAGAATATCAGTACCAAACGGAGTTCAAATGCAGCGAAACTTTTTGGAGAATTTTTTTGGACCAGAAGACATCCAGTGGGCCAAAGAAGTACCAGAGGGGAGGCCCGAGGTGAGCACAAGACACCTGGGCGTGCCAGGAGGCCCAGGCGCACCCAGGTGGGTTGTGCCTACCTCGGTGACCTCCTGCACTGCATCTTCACCCTATAAATATCCCAATATTCCAGAAACCCTAGGGGAGTTGACGAAAAACAATTCCAACCACCACAAGTTCCACAACCAGGAGATCCAATCTAGACACCATCACGGAGGGGTTCATCATCCTCATTAGTGCCTCTCCGATGATGTGTGAGTAGTTCATCATAGACCTATGGGTCCATAGGCAGTAGTTAGATGGCTTCCTCTCCCTTTTTGATTGTCAATAAATGGTCTCTTGGAGATCTATTTGATGTAACTCTTTTTGCGGTGTGTTTGTTGGGATCCGATGAAGTTTGAGTTTATGATCAAATCTATATACATGAAAGTTGTTTGAGCTTTCTTTGATCTCGTATATGCATTATTACTTATAGCCTCATATTTCTTCTTTGAATCTTTGGTTTAGTTAGGCCAATTAGATCGATTTTTCTTGCCATGCGAAGAGGTGCTTTGCGATGGGTTCGATCGTGCGGTGTTCTTTCCCAGTGACAAAAGGGGTAGCAAGACACTCATGTATCGTTGCTATTAAGGATAACAAGATGGGGGCTATTCCTACATGAATAGATCTCGTCTAGATCATGTCATCACTCTTATTGCATTACTCCGTTTCTCCATGAACTTAATACACTAGATGCATGGTAGATAGCGGTCGATGTGTGGAGTAATAGTAGTAAATGTAAGCATGAGTTGGTTTACTAATCTTGGATGTGATGCTTATATTAGTGATCATTGCATGGATATCGTCATAATTATTCGGTCTTATATCAATTTCCCAACAGTAATCTGTTTACCCACCATATGCTATTTTTTTCAAGAGAAGCCACTAGTGAATCTAAGGCCCCCGGGTCTATTCTTTATCATATTTGCTTTGATATCTATTTTTATTCGCTTATATTTTCAGATCTATTATTCCAAAAACCCAAAGAATACCTTGCTGCACTTTTTTATTACTTATTTTATTTCAAGTTTTATGGAGAGCTATTTATCTGACCCACCACAAATTTATCTATCTTTTTACCATGGAGGGATTGACAATCCCTCTTACGCGTCGGGTTGCAAGTATTTGTTCTTTGTATGCAGGTACTGTTTACATAGTGTTGTCTGGTTCTCCTACAAGATTGATGCCTTGGTTTCATAACAGAGGGAAATACCTACCGTAGTTGTGCTGCATCATCCCTTCCTATTTGGAGAAATACAGACGTAGTTCAAGCGATATGAGTTACTCCGTTCTTTATGAACTTAATACTCTAGATTCATGATGGATAGCGGTCGATGTGTGGAGTAATAGTAGTAGATGCAGAATTGTTTTGGTCTACTTTTCTCGGACGTGATGCCTATATACATGGTCATTGCCTTGGATATCATCATGATTATTTGATTTTCTATTAATTGCCCAATAGTAATTTGTCTACCCACCGTATGCTATTTTCAAGAGAGAAGCCTCTAGTCAAAACTATGGCCCCCGGGTCTACTCCTATCATATATTAAAAATCCTAAAAATACCTTGCTGCAATTTTACTTCATTCATTTTATTTTGTATTTTTTGTTCAATCTATATATGAACTACTACACAATTTAATCTTGCATGTAACCGCCAAGGGATTGACAACCCCTTGTTCGCGTTGGGCTACAAGGATTTGTTATTTTGTGCGTAGGTGCTGCTAACAAAGTATTGTGTGGTTTTTCTACTAGATTGATAACCTTGGTTCTTAACTGAGGGAAATGCTTATCTTTACTATACTGCATCATTCTCTCCTCTTCGGGGAAGTCCCAATGCAGTTCACAAGTAGCAGGAAGAATTTATGGCGCCGTTCCGGGGAGACATCATCAACATCTATCAAGTACCTACGCATAAACTTTCATCTCCTTTCATTTATATTATTTGCTATTTTCCTCTCATTTTCATCTCCCCCACTTCTAAAAAGTTTTAAAAATAACATTTTCCTTTTGCTCTTTTGTGTTTGCTTGTTTGCTTTTTTGCTTGAAGTTGCAATCATGGCTGATTTTGGTATGGAAAAAAGTGAGGATGGTAAAACTCCTAAAATTGAAATTCCTACCAATCGAGATTCTAAAACTTTGTGATGGGACACAGGAATATTATTGGAAAAAGTGTTATCCAAGAATTCTTTAATTGCACCGGAACTATGGCTTGTGATGATGCTCCCATACTTAAAAGAACCAAAAATTATGCCGAAGCTATTTCTGCACTTGTTCTTAAACTTAAGAGAAGATTTATCCGTACCTATCCTACTTTGCAAAGATTGTTTCATGAGTTGCCGGTTATAAAAAATCTTAAAGCTAACACTATAGCTACCCTTGTACTCATGAATGAATTTGATTAATAGGGCGGGAAGCTAGAGAGATTTTTGATTTCTATGGTATGAATCGTGAAAAACCTGTGATATATGAGCTTTTATACAATAGTGCTTACTTGTTGAGATATTTATTTTGGTATGATCATAATTTTGATGAGAATACCAAAAAGGATGCCCCTCCGTTAAACATAATCCAACAAGTTTTCAATGGTATTAATAAACAATATTCTTGGATTGTAAAAGTGATTCGAGGATAGTCAACTCGCTAAAATTCCCATGGATGATGTGTTTCATTTATCTTTGAATAGCCTCCTGATGAAAACACATCCTTAGAAAAGAAGAATAAAGATGACAACACTTGAAACTATGCATTATGCCCAGCTAGGGGCGTAAAACAATAGCTCTAGTTGGGAGGCAACCCAATAATTATCCTATCTTTCTTGTTTATTTTTCTGTTTTCTTCTGTGCGCACAATTATGCTATTGTTATGGTTGCGTTTTTGTGTATAAATTAGTGTTTGTGCCAAGTAAAGCCTTTGGGATGATTTGGATGGCAGTTGCTTTGATTTGTGCAAAAACAAAAACTCTTGCATCCAGTAGCAGAATTTTTAAAATTTTCTAGAGCGTGATAAAATTCGGAATTTTTTACACATAATTGATATACAAATTGCCCATGTTTTACTAATTTTCAGAACTTTTGGAGTTATAGAATTATGGTCATTGTTTGAATTACTACAGACTGCTCTGCTTTTGACAGATTTTGTTTTCGTTGCGTTGTTTGCTTGCTTTGATGAATCCATGGATTGTATCGGCGGTATAAGCCATGGTGAAGTTCGAATATAGTAGGTATAATGCAATAATAAAATATGAATGGTTCTGCAATAGTACCTAAAGTAGTGATTTGCTTTATTATACTAATGGATCTCATGAAGGTTTTGTTAAGTTTTGTGCACTGCATTTTTAGAAGCTTCCTGTCGAACCGACTCCTATTTCAATCCGTGATGGACGATTGATATACCAATAATAAAGTCTCGAGTCAACTGGTGGAATACATCTCATCAACCTGGGAGCATTAGCCAATCTGGTACATCAATACATCTTCCTATGCCCATTCCAATCTTGTCTAACTTTGTGCCGAAGTTTTCAAGTTTTGAGTGAGATAACGATGGATGAAGGAATAAGGAGTGGCAAGAGCCTAAGATTGTGGATGCCTAAGGCACCCCAAGGTAATATTCAAGGACTCCCAAGCAACTAAGCTTGGGGATGCCCCAGAAGTCATTCTATCTTTCTTCTACAGACCATCGGTAATATTACTTGAAGCTATATTTTTATTTATCACATGATATGAGTTTTGCTTGCAGCTCGTGTATTATATGAGTATTTGCTTTGTTTGATTTTTAGTTCATCACAATCATCTTTCCTGGACACACCTATTTGAGAGTGACACACATTTTTCATGATTTCTTAGAATACTCTATGTGCTTCACTTATATCTTTTGAGCTAGTTAGTTGCTCTAGTACCTTAATTATATCTTTTTGAGCATGGCAGTGATTATATTTTGAAGAAATAGACGAACTCTCATGCTTCACTTATATCTTCTTGAGATTTGATAATAGTAATGGTAATTTGCACAAGATATGAATTTGATCCCAATGTGATGAATATTCAAGAAGGATATAATAAAAACTTTCATGTAGATCATTGGATATCATAAGTTTGATCCTTGCAATAGTTTTGCGATATGGAGATGATAATATCTGAGTTATGCTAGTGAGTAATTGTGATTTAGTAAGAATATTGGTGTTAAGATTTGTGATTCCCTATGCATGCACATATATTCAATAGTTATGCAACAAAGTTACATACTACTTATGGCGGATTATTCAGTGTTAGTTAATATTTATTTCAGTTATCGTTTTTCAGTTGCTTGCTTCTCAATCTATTTTCTAGCCTTCATTTGTACTAAGCGGAAATACTCTTGTGCATCCAATTCTTAAACCCAAAGTTGTGCGAAATGAGTCCACCATACCTACCTATAAGCGGTATTTACATGCCGTTCCCAGTAAATTGGCATGTGCCAACTCTAATCATTAAAAAAATCCGTTTTGTATGCCCGTAATGCTCATGAACCGACAGGGGGTGGTCGATATCTTTCATTCTAGATGTGTTGTTCTCAAGATGAGTGTTTATTCACTTGTTATTGCACGAGAAAATGGCAAGGTAATAGGGATGCCGAGTCCCGAAATAAAAAAAAACCTTTGAAAGTTAAAAGTTTGGAAGGCACCCGTGGATACGGCTAGCCATGGATTTTGAAAGGATAGTGGAAAGGAAATAAACTTTATTTTCTGTTTGGGAACTGCCTATAATGTGTCTAGCATGGGAGATATTGAAAACTTTCGGTCATGACGTAGACAGGAAAACCATGCCTCTCTCAAAAATAAGTTTATCTCTGTTTTAAATCTTGAGCTCTCGCACCTCTGTAAGTCTCTCCTTCCCTCTGCGAAGAGCCTATCTAGTTTACTTTTATGCAATTTTTACTTTTATTTTGAATCTCCATCTTCTCTTATAAAGCACCAACTGGAGAGCACTATTGTCATACTTGTGCATTGGGTGCAGTTAATATTGAGTGTGTTTAATGAATGGATCAACGACTGAGCATAATGGACCATCGATAACTTTCTTTTGTGTTGGTATTTTGAAAGACATGGTTGCATGTTGGTATGCTTGAGTATTTATATTTTCATGTCAAAATATAGACTATTGCTTTGAATCACTAAAGTCCAAATATCCATGCCACGAAGAAAAAATTATATGATTAATATGATGGGTAGCATTCCACATAAAAAATTCTATTTTCTCGTGGATGAGCATGAATGAAGCTTGGGGATGCTTGATACGCCTCCAATGTACCTATAATATTTTATTGTTCCACGCTACTATAGTATCAAGCTTGGATGTTTTATATGCCTTTCCAAGCAACTATATATTATTTTTTGGGACTAACTTATTAACTTAGTGCCCAATGCCAGTCGCTGTTTTTTGCCTTTTTGGTTTTCGGAATATTAGTACCAAACGAAGTCCAAATGACACAAAACTTTGTGGGGATTTTTTTCTAGACATAAGAGACCCTGGAAGCTTCAGGAGAGGGCGAGAAGATGGAGCAATTGCCCACGAGGCACCACAGCGCGCCAAGGGGGTGGGATTGCCCTGGTGGCTCATGGGGCACGCGTGGCTTCGTTTGACCTAACCCTACATCTATAAATTCTCTAAAATCTAGAAACCAATGGGGAGCCAGCCAAAATACTTTTTCCGCTGCCACAACCTCCTGTTCTCATGAGATTCCATCTGGAGGCCTCTTCCGGCACTCTGCTGGAGGGGGAATCAATCATAGAGGGGCTCTACATCAACCTTAAGCTTGCTGCCTATCCGATGATGTGTGAGTAGTTTACCACAGACCTACAGGTCCATAGTTAGTATCTAGATGGCTCTCTCTCTCTCTGATCTTCAATATGATGTTCTCCTCGATGTTCTCAGAGTTTTATTCGATGTAATAACTTTTTGTGATGTGTTGCTGGGATCCGATGAGTTGTGAGTTTATGATCAGATTATCCATGAATATTATTTGAGTTTTCTCTGAACTCTTTTATGCATGATTAATATACCTTCGTATTTCTCTCCGATCTATTGATTTGGTTTGGCCAACTAGATTGATTTTTCTTGCAAAGGGAGAGGTGCTTTGTGATGGGTTCAATCTTGCGGTGCTTAGTCCCAGTGATAGTAAGGGACATGACATGTATTTGTATCGTTGCCATTAAGGATAAAAAGATGGAGTTTATTCATGCATGAGTTTACTTTTTCTACATCATGTCATCTTGATTAAGGCGTTACTCCATTCTTTATCAACTTAATACTCTAGATGCATGTTGGATAACGATCGATGTATGCAGTAATAGTAGTAGATGGAGAATCACTTCGGTGTAGTTGTCTCGGGCGTGATGCCTATATACATGATCATTGCCTTTGATATCATCATGATTATTTGCTTTTCTATCAATTGCCCAACAGTAATTAGTTTACCCACCGTATGCTATTTTCAAGAGAGAAGCCTCTAGTGAAAACTATGGCCCCGGGGTCTACTTCTATCATATATTAAAAATCGTAAAAATACATTGCTACAATTTTAATTTATTTATTTTATTTTGTACTTTTGTTCAATCCATCAATCAATTACTACACAATTTAATCTTGCACGTAACCGCTAAGGGATTGACAACTCCTTGTTCGCGTTGGGTTGCAAGGATTTTTTTATTTTATGTGAAGATGCTGCTAACGAGGTGTTGTGTGGTTCTCCTACTAGATTTATAACCTTGGTTCTTAAATGAGGGAAATACTTATCTCTACTGTACTTCATCATCCTTTCCTCTTTGGGGAAATCACAACGCCGCTCACAAGTAGCAATAGACACAGGAGCAAAGAAGGATACATGTCAGTCAATCTATGTGTTCCGGAGCAGTAGCGAACTAGCAAGGCTCGGTGGAAGCAGGATGTATTTCCCTGTAAGAAAGGCTACCGAAGGAACATAACTAGGTGTTGAATCCCATGTCGGTGTCAAAACCGGTGGATCTTGGGTAGGGGGTCCCGGACTGTGGATCTTGGATCGATGGGGAACAAGGGGCGTGGGCAACGATATTTACCCAGGTTCGGGCCCTCTCTAAGAGGTAATATCCTACGTCCTGCTTGATTATATTGCTTATGTATATGGGTAGTACAGAGTCGATCTACCATGAGATCAGAGGAACTAAACCCTAAAGTAGTAGGCTTGTGTTTGTTCTCTAGCCTCTATGGACTAAATCCCCTGGTTTATATAGACTTCAGGGGTATTAGGGTTACACATAGTCGGTTACAATAAAGGAACAAGGACATGCCGGATCTTCTATCTTGACTTGGAGTACACACCAAGGTACAAAAGGTCTCTTTTCTGGATACAATGTCGCCCCGTAGTTCGATTCTTCAGTAGCCATAGCGTGGCCCAACTGTCCGGCCCATGAGAGATAGGCTGGCATCCCGAGGACACCCTAGTCCAGGACTCCCTCAGTAGCCCCCGAACAAGCCTTCAATGCCGGAGCTCATAACTGTCGATTGCCCCATGCTTCCCAAAGTCTTAGGCTAGCGAGGCGAGTTCTCCATCTTCTCCCTGTTCGGCTGATTCTAACAGTTCGACTACCAACGACTTTTTAACCCGTCAAATTGTAGCGGGCCCCCGCTGTTAACTTGGTCAAGGTGAACACTCTTGCGTCTTTTATAAAAATACCCTCATGGGACTAGAGAATATGCCTATTAAATAGGCCAACGAAGCATCAGGTGGCCCATTCATCCCTAAGCAAGAAATCCAATCCTATTCAGAGAAACCTCAAGGCACATGGCCGGTGCCACTGGCTCATCCTTGCGCCCTCACGGCCAACTCCCTGGCGACTGGCCCAGCTGCTCCATCTCACGCATCCAGCTATGTGATCTACAGTAGCAAGGGTACCTTCCAGCCGTAGATCTTGTACCAGTCCATGCCGGATTGACCTCTGCAAACGACGAAGCCTTCAGAGAGAACTTTCCCACCCCAAGCAAGGACGAGAGGGTATATATGTTTCACAATCTTCCTTCTAAGAGGTCTGGGATTCCCCATTCACCCTTTCTTAAGGGTCCTGCTAGAGTTTTACGGGATCCAACTCCACGACCTCACCTCTGGATTAATTCTAGATATCTCTCGCTTCGTCGCCCTTTGCAAGATGTTTTTGGGCTGCGAGGCTCACTTTGAATTGTGGAGGAAGTATTTCTGCCTCGTCCCTCGCACCCATGAGGGGTCAATTTTTGAAGTAGGTGGAGCCTAAGTGTGGCGTATAGCCGACATGGGATATCCCATTGGGACCCCAAAGAAGGATTTCGAAGAATGGATTTTGGAGTGGTTTTAGATCAAAGACGCCGCCCCTGTACGAACCAGTTCGGAGAGGTCTGCTGGAGTATTCGGACGCTCCGCTAAAGAAGCGGTTCAACTGGCAGCCAAAAATCCCCTCCAAAGGGGAGTGCACTGAGGTGCAGTACCTAGCTACAAAGCTGAGGGTGCTGGCCCACAGTAAATTGACCATGGTTGATGTGATGCCATGGCAATCGACCGGTGCGTGCAACCTCTTCAGCAAAGGATGCACCCCTTGTGGTGCTACAATGGGACAAGTGACGCGTCCCGCTACAAGCGGCAGGGGCAGGACAACCAAACAGCAATGACCGCCATATTGGCGGATCTATTCAAAGGCGATGAAGAAGAGTTCGCCTGCCTGAGAAACTGGAAAGGCTACTCGGGCTACAACCCCATCGAAGGGGTAAGTTCAAACTTGTATATATAATTGGAGACGCCAGGTTGAAGGCATCAGCTTCCCCTCCCCTCAACCAAAGGACTATTCCCACGACGACGACCCGGGATTTCACTATGACCCAGAGATGTCCATTGATTCGGAAGACGGGGTTTTCTTCCATGAAAGCCTTGATGGTTAGAAGGTGGCTACTATAGACGATCACCCTAGGCTCCTCCCCTCACCCGCTATAAGTAGCTAGCAGGCCTCCTCTCAAACAGGGCGTTTGCCTCGCGCTACTCCAGGCATGCTAACTTCTACTCCCAAGGGTCACCATACCTCGCGCCGAACAACGATGGGGGCCACGTCGATTCTAGCCAACAAGGGGGCCTCAAAACGAAAGGCGACCACAGGAGCTACACCAATCATGTCTTTGAGAAAAAGGTAGTGTAATTTAAGATTGCCGTCAGTTCATTATCTACCTCGCCACTGCGGGGCTTCATTGACATTCAATCAGGGCTTGCAGGAAAAAAGTACCACCCCGACCCTCCAAAGACATCGAGGAGGTGTTAGGGCGCGGTCGAAGATCCTCGGCACGGGCAAAGGTCAATGCGGGGGATTCCACTGCATCCAAGCCTTTATAAGATGCTGAGGATGTCTCGGTCACCAATTCTAAAGTTCAAAGTGTGATGAATCATTGGCAAAGAAAGGAATCCATGCGCCATGCCGCTTTTTTCCGAGCAAGAATTGCATGCTTTTAATTCAGTTGATGCATACTTCGGAGCGGCCCGAACAAGCCTTGAGGGGATTGCCAACTCATGTCTACTACACAACCTTCTTCTTATAGACGTTGTTGGCCCTCCAAGTGCAGAGGTTTGTAGGACAGTAGCAAATTTCCCTCAAGTGGATGACCTAAGGTTTATAAATCCGTGGGAGGCGTAGGATGAAGATGGTCTCTCTCAAACAACACTACAACCAAATAGCAAAGAGTCTCTTGTGTCCCCAACACACCCAATACAATTGTAAATTGTATAGGTGCATTATTTCGGCGAAGAGATGGTGATACAAGTGCAATATGGATGGTAGATATAGGTTTTTGTAATCTGAAAATATAAAAACAGCAATGTAACTAATGATAAAATTGAGCACAAACGGTATTGCAATGCTTCGAAACAAGGCGTAGGGTTCATACTTTCACTAGTGCAAGTTCTCTCGACAAGGATAACATAATTAGATCATATAACTATCCCTCAACATGCAATAAAGAGTCACTCCAAAGAGTGCCCCAAAGTTTCTACCAAAGAGTCAAGACGAAAACATGTGCCAACCCCTATGTATAGATCCCCAAGGTCACGGAACCCGCAAGTTGATCACCAAAACATACATCAAGTGAATCAATAGAATACACCATTGTCACCACGGGTATCCCACACAAGACATACATCAAATGTTCTCAAATCCTTAAAGACTCAATCAGATAAGGTAACTTCAAAGGGAAAACTCAATACATTAAAGAAGATAGAGGGGGAGAAACATCATAAGATCCAACTATAATGGCAGAGCTCGCAATACATCAAGATCGTGCCATGTCAAGAACACGAGAGAGAGAGAGAGATCAAACACATAGCTACTGGTACATACCCTCAGACCCGAGGGTGAAATACTCCCTCCTCGTCATGGAGAGCGCCGGGATGATGAAGATGGCCGCCAGTGATGGATCCCCCCTCCGGCAGGGTTCCAGAACAGGGTCCCGATTGGTTTTGGTGGCTATACACGCTTGCGGCAGCGGAACTCCCGATCTATGTTTCTTTTCGGGGGTTTCTGTATATATAGGAATTTTTGGAATCGGTCTCACATCAGGGGGGGGTCTCCGAGTCATCCACGAGGCAGGGGCGCGCCCAGTGGGGTATGGCGTGCCCTCCAGCCTCGTGGATGGCTCGAGACTCTTTTGGCCCAGCTCTTTTACTTCGGGGGCTTCTTTTGGTCCATAAAAAATCAACCAAATTTGGCACGTCAATTGGACTCCCTTTGGTATTCCTTCTCTGTAAAACTCAAAAACAAGGGAAAAACAGAAACTGGCACTGGACTCTAGGTTAATAGGTTAGTCCCAAAAATCATAAAAATAGCATATAAATGCATATAAAACATCCTAGATGGATAATATAAAAGGATGGAACAATAAAAAATTATAGATATGTCGGAGACGTATCAAGCATCCCCAAGCTTAATTCCTGCTCGTCCTCGAGTAGGTAAATGATAAAAACAGAATTTTTGATGTGGAATGCTACCTAACATATTTATAAATGTAATCTTCTCTATTGTGGCAAGAATATTCAGATCCATAAGATTCAAAACAAAAGTTTAATATTGACATAAAAACAATAATAGTTCAAGCATACTAATAAAGCAATTATGTATTCTCAAAATAACATGGCCAAAGAAAGCTATCCCTACAAAATCATATAGTCTGGCTATGCTCTATCTTCATCACACAAAATATTTAAATCATGCACAACCCTGGTTTCAGCCAAGCAATTGTTTCATACTTTAGTATTCTCAAAAAAATTCAACTTTCAGGCAATACATGAGCGTGAGCCATGGACATAGCACTATAGGTGGAATAGAATATGGTGGTTGTGGAGAAGACAAAAAGGAGGAAGATAGTCTCACATCAACTAGGCGTATCAACGGGCTGTGGAGATGCCCATCAATAAATATCAATGTGAGTGAGTAGGGATTGCCATGCAACGGATGCACTAGACCTATAAGTGTATGGAAGCTCAAAAGGAAACTAAGTGGGTGTCAAATCACGGGTTCCGGCAAACCCTCAAGGTTCAAACACTGGGGTGCGCGTGAAGGTTTTCTCCCTATCGATCCACGCCCTACCTCGCTAAGATCTCGCAGACGAACTCGACAAACTTGCAACACAAAGACACAAGATTTATACTAGTTCGGGCCACCGTTGTGGTGTAATACCCTACTCCAGTGTGGTGGTGGTGGATTGCCTCTTGGGCTGATGATGAACAGTACAAGGGGAAGAACAGCCTCCTGAGGTGAGGTGTTCTTGTGCTTGGTTGGTATGAGGCTAAGGATGGAATGTCCCCAATCCAAGATGAGGTTGATCCCCCTAACTATGGTGGTGGCTAGTCCTATTTATAGAGGCCCTGGTCCTCTCCCAAATATTGAGCAGGAAGGGAGCCAACAACGGCCAATTTGATGGGGGACAGCTAGTACAAGCTATCCTGACAAAAGGGGGTCTTCGCCTGCAAATGGCTCTGGTGGTGACGCCGTCTTGGGCTCCATGGTGACCTTCGTCTTGCAGTCCTTCTGGTCTTGGTCTCGTTGCACGAATATGGAAACCTTTGCTTGATTCCTAGGTACTCCACGCATGTGCTTGCCCCCTTGGCACCAAAGAGGAAACAAGGACGTTGCACATGCTGGCGCCCGCCAAGCGCCCGCCTAGTCTCGATCGTCATGGCTCACGTCACGAGGACCTCGCGAGGTTTGCCTTGCCTTGATCTCTCTGCCCCTTGTGAGCCTGCCTGGCGAGGCCGCTCCTGAGGAGGTCTTGCATCATCCACCTCGCGAGGCTTGGCCCCTCGCGAGGATCTTGAATGCCTTGTCGATGAAGATGGGCCGTACAGACCTGCCAGCTCACCCACACAGTGGGCCGCAGGCAGGCAAGTCTGGGAACACCGACAGTAGCCCCCTGGCCCAAGGCACGCTCGGGCTTGGCTTCGAGGCGAAGCTAAAGGTCAAGCACGGAGCACTGCGGGCCCCAAAAGCCTGCGGCCTCGGTTAACGCATGGCAGTTGGTTGGACCTGGGCGTCTCCGCTTCCGCACGCTGCCTCGGCAATTGCCCGACTTGACAAGTCCCTGCGGCATGCAAGGAAAACCATCATTACCTGTGATCGTGGGGGCGCTGGTTGGCCTTTTTTTGCTATAAATGAGGAAGGGGGCGGAGCCCCCGTCGGCCATTCCTTCCCGTTCCTCCTGCTTCTTCCTCCTCTGCTCCTCTGCTAGTAGCAACTTCAATGGCGTCGATCCGTAGGTTTTCAGCCGAGGAGAAGGGAAAGGTTCCCCTCGACGTGCCAGCGCTGCTCCCGCCGAAGAAGAGGTCGGTCCACCGCCGCGACGCTGCGGAGATGCAGGTGGTGACGAGGCCTTGGTGCGAGCGGACTCCTCCTGGTTACCCACTACCCTTGTACGCCCAAGACAGGGGCTCGGGAGGAAGGAGCAATGAGCGTCGGTGCGCGCACCACGGCCATGGTCGACGCGCCGCGACGACGAGCGCCGTCGCTCCTGGAGTCCATGTCGCGGACTCCTCATTTGAGCTCGTGCTATGGGCGGCGATGCCCCCAAGCTCTTGGATCCGCTTACCGCGCTTCTTGTCTGACGTGATGCCGCCGAGGGGGCCTCTCGAACTTTGGTTGCAGCATGCCAACTGCGATGCTCCGGCGACCGGGGCTGAGGTTGATGCAGTCTCCACTGGCAAGATCTTCATGACCCGCGGCTGGGGCGAGGTCGCATGGGTTTGCCGTGCGGAAGGCGCCCTCGCGATCCACTTCGAGTACGACAGCGCCTCCATGCTGTTCTTCAAGGTCTTCGACACGGAGGGTCGCCGCTTGGAGTGTTGTCCCGAAGGGGAGTGCCAGGATGAGGCGCGCCCCACTCACGGCTGCTCTAGCAGCAGCGATTCTTGGGAGTCCAGCTGTTCTCCCGAGCTCTACGAGACTCTAGAGACGAGCAACGACAGCTACGTGCCCCCGAGCTCTCGCCGTACTCGGACCAGGGCCGCAACATCCGGCTGCCGCCCTCGCTGATCTGGATGGGGTTGGCGCCGGCCTCCCGCGGCCCACTGTTGATGATGGCGTTGGCCGCGAGGGTGTGTAGATAGGATTCTCCTAGGCACTCGTCTTTTGTTCCCTACGAGGAACCAAGAAGTACCCCGTGGGGGCGCATAAAGAGTCTGCAATGTCTTTTGTTGATATTATCTCAATTATGGAAGCCTTGTGAGAGCGAGTCCTATTTAGGCTCGGTCTTCCCTTTCCAATCTCGCGACAGCTTGTTGCTCTATGCTGACAAGTCCCGGTCCCCGGGCAAGCTTCAGCCGTCGCTGGTATGCCAGGTCGCGTGCCATGGTCAAGGCCAGGAGGTGAGCGGCCTGAGGTCCAATAAGAGCTCCTGAGGCGCGATGCTCAGGGGGTCCCCTTTAGCACTCAACCAGCCGTGGTAAGATAAGGAAGGGAGGTGACGTTGTCGCAACAGGTCTGTGGCGAGTGTGTCCCCTAGGTTCAAACGATTAGTGTATATGAGCTCATGACTTACCTTGGCGGTTCGGGGTCGATTCTTCATGATGCGCCAGGCCTGTGCGCGAACATCCGCAACGTAGCTAGGTCAGGCCCATACGAGTCCTCCCCATTTTAATGCTCTCCTTTGTGCTCTACGTCCATAGGTCCCAACCCTCGAGCGTGCTCAGCCACCACTGGTATGCCAGGTGCCATGGTCAAGGCCAGGGGGTGAGGGCTGGAGAGCCAGTAAGAGCTCCTAAGTCGCGATGCTCAGGATCCCCCCTTTTAACGTGCAAGCGGATTACTTGGAAGAGGTGGGAGCTCTTGGTGCTGCCCGGTGTTATCCTTGTGAGATTCCTGCGAGCCAGCACAAGGAAGAACACAAACTGTCGTTATGGTTGCGAGCCTGCCGCCGGTTGCTCCGCGAGGGGGTGAAGGCACTGAGGGCCTGGTGAGGTCATGTGCGCGGGGCGTGCCGCGAGCCAGAGCTCGACCGCTCAGGTTTTTCGACGTGGCAGGGACGGACCCATGCACCAGCGCCGTGCCAGCGTGAGGAGGCCCCGTGGAAGGCAACGATTGAGCAAGTGGTAATCATAGGTAGATCGAACATGAGAGTAGCAGGCTTAAATAAGTGCATGGGAGATACGTGCCACCGGGTCAGGCCCGAGCGGCTTGGGGATGATGCAGCCCAAGGGGCGCTCCCAACAAGGTAAGCTAAAGACATAAAAAGGGATACATGCCATAGGGATGGACCCACGCAGCCTGGGAATGATGCATCCCGAGGGGCGCTCCCAGCTAAATGAACTTGGAAAGATGTCACCTGGTGCTACCTCTTGAGCACCGCGTTGGTTTTCCCCGAAGAGAAAGGGATGATGCAGCAAAGTAGCGTAAGTATTTCCCTCAGTTTTTGAGAACCAAGGTATCAATCCAGTAGCAGGCTATGCGCAAGTCCCTTGTACCTGCAGAAAACAAATAAATCCTTGCAACCAACGCGAATAGGGGTTGTCAATCCCTACACGGCCACTTACGAGAGTGAGATCTGATAGATATGATAAGATAATATTTTTGTGATAAAGATGCAAGGTAAAATAAAGGCAAAGGAAAAAGCAAAGGAAAAAACTAAGTAGTAGGAGATTAATATGATGAAGATAGACCCCGGGGCCATAGGTTTCACTAGTGGCTTCTCTCGAGAGCATAAGTATTCTGCGGTGGGTGAACAAATTACTGTCGAGCAATTGGCAGAATTGAGCATAGTTATGAGAATATCTAGGTATGATCATGTATATAGGCATCACGTCCAAGACAAGTAGACCGACTCCTGCCTGCATCTACTACTATTACTCCACTCATCGACCGCTATCCAGCATGCATCTAGAGTATTAAGTTAAAAACAGAGTAACGCCTTAAGCAAGATGACATGATGTAGAGGGATAGACTCATGCAATATGAAGAAAACCCCATCTTGTTATCCTCGATGGCAACAATACAATACGTGCCTTGCTGCCCCTACTGTCACAGGGAAAGGACACCGCAAGATTGAACCCAAAGCTAAGCACTTCTCCCATTGCAAGAAAGGTCAATCTAGTAGGCCAAACCAAACTGATAATTCGAAGAGACTTGCAAAGATAACCACACATACATAAAAGAATTCAGAGAAGATTCAAATATTGTTCATAGATAAACTTGATCATAAACCCACAATTCATCGGTCTCAACAAACACACCGCAAAAAGAATATTACATCGAATAGTTCTCCATAAGAGAGGGGGAGAACATTGTATTGAGATCCAAAAAGAGAGAAGAAGCCATCTAGCTAATAATTATGGACCCGTAGGTCTGAGGTAAACTACTCACACTTCATCGGAGGGGCTATGGTCTTGATGTAGAAGCCCTCCGTGATCGATGCCCCCTCCGGCGGAGCTCTGGAACAGGCACCAAGATGGGATCTTGTGGATACAGAAAGTTGCGGCGGTGGAATTAGGGTTTTGGCTCCGTATCTGATCGTTTGGGGGTACGTAGGTATATATAGGAGGAAGGAGTACATCGGTGGAGCAACATGGGGCCCACGAGGGTGGAGGGCATGCCTGGGGGGTAGGCGCACCCCCTACCTCATGGCCACTTCTTTTGTGCCTTGACGTAGGGTCCAAGTCTCCTCGGTCTTGTTCATTGAGAAAATCACGTTCCCGAAGGTTTCATTCCGTTTGGACTCCGTTTGATATTCCTTTTCTTCGAAATAGTAAAACAGGCAAAAAACAACAATTCTGGGTTGGGCCTCCGGTTAATAGGTTAGTCCCAAAAATAATATAGAAGTGGATAATAATGCCCAATAATGTCCAAAACAGTAGATAATATAGCATGGAGCAATCAAAAATTATATATACGTTGGAGACGTATCAAGCATCCCCAAGCTTAATTCTTGCTTGTCCTCGAGTAGGTAAATGATAAAAACAGAATTTTTGATGCGGAGTGCTACTTGGCATAATTTTGATGTAATTCTTCTTAATTGTGGTATGAATATTCAGATCCGAAAGATTCAAGACAAAAGTTCATATTGACATAAAATAATAATACTTCAAGCATACTAACTAAGCAATTATGTCTTCTCAAAATAACATGGACAAAGAAAGTTCATCCCTACAAAATCATATAGTTTAGTCATGTTTCATTTTTGTCACACAAGAATGCTCTCATCATGCACAACCCCGATGATAAGCCAAGCAATTGTTTCATACTTTAGGAATCTCAAACCTATAAACTTTCATGCAATATATGAGCGCGAGCCATGGACATAGCACTATGGGTGGAATAGAATATAATGAGGGGGGGTTATGTGGAGAAGACAAAAAAGGAGAAAGTCTCACATCAACGAGGCTAATCAATGCGCTATGGAGATGCCCATCGATTGATGTTAATGCAAGGAGTAGGGATTGCCATGCAACGGATGCACTAGAGCTATAAATGTACGAAAGCTCAACAAAAGAAACTAAGTGGGTGTGCATCCAACTTGATTGCTCATGAAGACCTAGGGCACTTGAGGAGGCCCATTATAGGAATATACAAGCCAAGTTCTATAATGAAAAATTCCCACTAGTATATGAAAGTGACAAAACAAGAGACTCTCTATCATGAAGATTAAGGTGCTGCTTTGAAGCACAAGTGTGGCAAAGGATAGTAACATTGTCCCTTCTCTCTTTTTCTCTCATTTTTTGGGCCTTCTCTTTTTTTATATTCCTCACTTGGGACAATGCTCTAGAAAATGATGATCATCACACTTCTATTTATTTACATCTCAATGATTACAACTCGATACTAGAACAAAGATGACTCTATATGAATGCCTCCGGCGGTGTACCGGGATATGCAATGGACCAAGAGTGACATGTATGAAAGAATTATGAACGGTGGCTTTGCCACAAATACTATGTCAACTACATGATCATGCTAAGCAATATGACAATGATGAATGTGCCATGATGAACGGAATGGTGGAAAGTTGCATGGCAATATATCTCGGAATGGCTATGGAAATGCCATAATAGGTAGGTATGGTGGTTGTTTTGAGGAAGATATAAGGAGGTTTATGTGTGAAAGAGCGTATCATATCACGGGGTTTGGATGCACCGGCGAAGTTTGCGCCAACTCTCAATGTGAGAAAGGGCAATGCATGGTACCGAAGAGGCTAGCAAGGATGGAAGGGTGAGAGTGTGTATAATCCCTGGACTAAACATTAGTCAGAAAGAACTCACATACTTATTACAAAAATCTACAAGTCATCAAAAACCACGGTACTACGCGCATGCTCCTAGGGGGATAGATTGGTAGGAAAAGACCATCGCTCTTCCCTGACCGCCACTCATAAGGAAGACAATCAAATAGCACCTCATGTTTCAAATTTGTTACATAATGTTTACCATACGTGCATGCTACGGGACTTGCAAGATTCAACACAAGTATTTCTCAATTTCACAACTACTCGACTAGCACGACTTTGATATTATTACCTCCATATCTCAAAACTATCATCAAGCATCAAACTTCTCTTAGTATTCAAAACACTCTTAAGAAAATTTTATTAACTTTGAATACCTAGAATATTAGGATTTTAAGCAAATTACCATGCTATTCAGACTCTAAAAATAATCTAAGTGAAGCATGAGAGATCAATAGTTTCTATAAAACAAATCCACCACCATGCTCTAAAAGATATAAGTGAAGTACTAGAGATAAACTACATAACTCAAAAGATATAAGCGAAGCACATAGAGTATTCTAACAAATTCCAAATCATTTATGGCTCTCTCAAAAGGTGTGTACAGCAAGGATGATTTTGGTAAACTAAAAAGCAAAGACTCAGATAATACAAGATGCTCCAAGCAAAACACATATCATGTGGTGAATAAAAATATAGCTCCAAGTAAAGTTACCGATAGAAGTAGACGAAAGAGGGCATGCCTTCCGGGGCATCCCCAAGCTTTGGCTTTTAGGTGTCCTTAGATTATCTTGGGGGTGCCATGGGAATCCCCAAGCTTAGACTCTTTCCACTCCTTGTTCCATAATCCATCAAATCTTTTCCCAAAACTTGAAAACTTCACAACACAAAACTTAAAGTATAAAATCTCGTGAGCTCCGTTAGCGAAAGAAAATAAAAGACCACTTCAAGGTACTGTAATGAACTCATTCTTTATTTATGGTGGTGTTATACCTACTGTATTCCAACTTCTCTATGGTTTATAAACTACTTTACTAGCCATATATTCATCAAAATAAGCAAACAACACACGAAAAACAGAATCTGTCAAAAACAGAACAATATGTAGTAATCTGTAGCCAGCGCAAGATCTGGAACCGAAAAAATTCCAAAATAAATTGCTGGACGTGAGGAATTTATCTATTAATCATCTTCAAAAATAATTAACTAAATAGCACTCTCCAAATAAAATGGCAGCAATTCTCGTGAGCTCTAAAGTTTCTGTTTTTTACAGCAAGTGTAACAAGACTTTCCCCAAGTCTTCCCAACGGTTCTACTTGGCACAAACACTAATTAAACACAAAAAAACACAACCAGAACAGAGGCTAGATAAATTATTTATTACTAAACAGGAGAAAAAAATCAAGGAATAAAAATAAAATTGGGTTGCCTCCCAACAAGCGCTATCGTTTAATGCCCCTAGCTAGGCATAACAAGCAAGAATGGATCTAGGTATTGCCATATTTGGTAGGCAATTCTTCAATGAGGCATATACCATCTTTAGGAATTTCTTTATTTTTATTAATTATCAAACTTTTAAGCACAAGTTCGAAAAATTCATTCGTAACAAATGGTTCCTTAATGATAGCAAAAAGTTTGGGATGAATACTTATAGATTTGAGATCTGCATTTTCCTTACAAGAGGATTCACCCTTATTTTTAGGAACATACATAAGCTTGGAAATTTTAGTGGGAGGACTTGGAGTATTCTTTATGGAAGAAAAAGCGGTTCCCAAGTTGGTGATAATATCCTCAAGTTTATCGATCCTAGTGTAATCGTGATTTATTTTCTCATTAACTATGGGTTCCTTTTCTTTAATATTTTTCAAAGTAACTCCTACTTTAGATCCATATTGAGAGATTCGGCTGTGGATCTTTTTATCCAAATTTTTAATTAACTCTACGGTAGCAACCTTATTTTCAATAATTTCAAGCCTTTGCATTACATGCTCCAAAGTTAATACAGTTCCATTAACCAAAAGAGGGGGTGAGCCAAATAAATCTATCATAGCATTATAAGAATCAAAAGTATGGCTACCCAAAAAGTTACCTTCGGTAATAGTATCAAGAACACATCTTTGCCAAGAGTAATGCCTACATAAAAATTGCGAAGAAGAACAGAAGTAGATTGCTTCCTAGTAGATCTATTTTGAGCATTGCAAATTCTATACCAAGCATCTTTTAGATTTTCTCGGGAGACAACGGAGAAGATAAGGGACTAGCCATAACAACAAGCAAGCAAACTAACACACAAGAAAACAAGAAGCAAGCGAGCAAAAAGAGGCAAATAGAGAAAGAGAGGGAGGATAGAGAGAGAGAGAGAGGGCGAATAAAGCGGCAAGGGTGAAGTGGGGAGAGGAAAACGAGAGGCAAATGGCAAATAATGTAATGCGGGAGATAAGGGTATGTGATGGGTACTTCGTATGTTGACTTTTGCGTAGACCTCCCCGACAACGACGCCAGAAATCCTTCTTGCTACCTCTTGAGCACTGCGTTGGTTTTCCCCGAAGAGGAAGGGATGATGCAGCAAAGTAGCGTAAGTATTTCCCTCAGTTTTTGAGAACCAAGGTATCAATCCAGTAGGAGGCTACGCGCGAGTCCCTCGTACCTGCAGAAAACAAATAAATCCTCGCAACCAACGCGAATAGGGGTTGTCAATCCCTACACGGCCACTTACGAGAGTGAGATCTGATAGATATGATAAGATAATATTTTTGGTATTTTTGTGATAAAGATGCAAGGTAAAATAAAGGCAAAGTAAAAAGGAAAGGAAATAACTAAGTAGTAGGAGATTAATATGATGAAGATAGACCCGGGGGCCATAGGTTTCACTAGTGGCTTCTCTCGAGAGCATAAGTATTCTATGGTGGGTGAACAAATTACTGTTGAGAAATTGACAAAATTGAGCATAGTTATGAGAATATCTAGGTATGATCATGTATATAGGCATCACGTCCGAGACAAGTAGACAGACTCCTGCCTGCATCTACTACTATTACTCCACTCATCGACCTCTATCCAGCATGCATCTAGAGTATTAAGTTAAAAACAGATTAACGCCTTAAGCAAGATGACATGATGTATAGGGATAGACTCATGCAATATGAAGAAAACCTCATCTTGTTATCCTCGATGGCAACAATACAATACGTGCCTTGCTGCCCCTACTGTCACTGGGAAAGGACACCACAAGATTGAACCCAAAGCTAAGCACTTCTCCCATTGCAAGAAAGATCAATCTAGTAGGCCAAACCAAACTGATAATTCGAAGAGACTTGCAAAGATAACCAATCATACATAAAAGAATTCAGAGAAGATTCAAATATTTTTCATAGATAAACTTGATCATAAACCCACAATTTATCGGTCTCAACAAACACACCGCAAAAAGAAGATTACATCGAATAGTTCTCCATAAGAGAGGGGGAGAACATTGTATTGAGATCCAAAAAGCGAGAAGAAGCCATCTAGCTAATAACTATGGACCCATAGGTCTGAGGTAAACTACTCACACTTCATCGGAGGGGCTATGGTGTTGATGTAGAAGCCCTCCGTGATCGATGCCCCCTCCGGCGGAGCTCCCGAACAGGCCCCAAGATGGGATCTCGTGGATACAGAAAGTTGCGGCAGTGGAATTAGGGTTTTGGCTCCGTATCTGATCGTTTGGGGGTACGTAGGTATATATAGGAGGAAGGAGTATGTCGGTGGAGCAACAGGGGGCCCACGAGGGTGCAGGGCGCCCCTGGGCGGGGAGGGGGGGGGGAGGGCGCGCCCCCTACGTCGTGGCCTCCTCTTTTGTGCCTTGACGTAGGGTCCAAGTCTCCCGGGTCTTGTTCGTTGAGAAAATCACGTTCCCGAAGGTTTCATTCCGTTTGGACTCCGTTTGATATTCCTTTTCTTCAAAACCCGAAAATAGGCAAAATACAGCAATTCTGGGCTGGGCCTCTGGTTAATAGGTTAGTCCCAAAAATAATATAAACATGGATAATAAAGCCCAACAATGTCCAAAATAGTAGATAATATAGCATGGAACAATAAAAAATTATAGATACATTGGAGACGTATCACCTGGTTATGTTGATGAAGGAGAGTTTGGGCAGCTGAAGGTGTGCGGTGAAAGGGTTGCTCCTCACGAGCCACCGGGGCCCTGAGCCTCAGGAGGCTTTGGGGGCTAAGGTGGTTCCTTGAGGACTGTCTCCATCTCCATCAGGACGGCGTGGTGCCTGGCCCCCTGAGCCGCTAGGATGCGCCGCAAGTTGCGCTGGTAGGTGGATGACATGCTCGGCAGGCCAAAGGGCATGCGAACATAGCTGTGCGGTGGGCCCTTGCAGCGTCCCACGCGCGAAGGCCAGAAAAGCTCCTAAGGAGCGGCCCTGTTGAGCCCTAGAACATCGATGCAGACATGCAGCTCGGCATCCTCGCCTGAATGGGAAGCTGCGTCTCGTGAGCGGCGGTCGCTACGCATGGCCCTTGTGTCTTGCAATTCCTGGGTGGTCTTGGTGATGAACTCCTGAACGGTGGGCAATCCTTGCCCTATGCCCTCCTAGGGGAAATGTGTCGTGAAGCACGCCTCCAAGTGGTGCCCAAGCGCCTCCCTCGTGATGTGGGCAAGGTCTGAGGCCTTCCAGAAGAAAGCCCCCGAGCCCTGCCCGAGAAGGGCGACGGGCGCGCCTTCCTATGCTGTCACACCCACGATGCGGCTATATCTCCCATGTGTCGGAGCACAACTTAGAGGCATAACCGCATTGTAGGCATGTCGCAAGAGGGGTAATCTTTACACATCCCATGTACTGAATAAGAAAGGGATAAAGGGTGGCTTACAATTGCCACTGCACACAAAACATAAATATAGCATTACACCATCCAGAATACAATCAAGGTCCGACTACGGAACCAAAATAAAGACAACCCCAAATGCATAGATCCCCGATCGCCCCGACTGGGCTCCACTACTGATCAACAAGAAACGAAACAACACAACGAACACGATCTTCATCGAGCTCCTCCTTGAGCTCGGTTGCGTCACCTACACGATTATCATCGGCACCTGCAACTGTTTGAAGTAATCTGTGAGTCACAGGGACTCAGCAATCTCACACCCTCCCGATCAAGACTATTTAAGCTCATGGGTAGGAAAAGGTAGTGAGGTGGATCTGCAGCTAGCACTAGCATATATGGTGGCTAACTTACGCAAATGAGAGCGAGAAGAGAAGCAAAGCACGGTCGATAAACTATCATGATCAAGAAGTGATCCTGAACTACTTACGTTCAAGCATAACACGAGACCGCGTTCTCTTCCCGGACTCCGCCGAAAAGAGACCATCACGGCTACCCACGTTGTTGATTCATTTTAATTAAGTTAAGTGTCAGGTTCTCTAAAACCGGATATTAACAAATTCCCATCTGCCCATAACCGCGGGCACGGCTTTCGAAAGTTCAAAACCCTATAGGGGTGTCCCAACTTAGCCCATCACAAGCTCTCACGGTCAACAAGTTGGTATCAGAGCTGACTGCCTTTAAGAATCCCCCTTCCACACTCCTTGGCCGAAGTCGAGTCTGGACATTACAAAAACTTTTACTAACATGGTTGTGTGCCTTACGGGCCCACGTCGCCATCTGGGTGGTATTAGGATCTTTTACTCCTCGATCCTTACTCTGGGACTTTGAACTCTCTCCTACTCGGGTTAAACGATTTTACTAACTCTAACATTAGGATCCCGTGACCACGTTCACCCCAAAGTTGGATAAGCCCTAGTTATTCTTTAGAGTAGTATTTGAACATTATCCACATTGTCATTTGACTCCTGTGAAAACATCTTTGTTTTAAGATGGAACCCACGTGGTAGGTCGTGCGCCACACGACGACCATTGGTGCCTCAGGATCACCTGCTGTGTTGGTTGAGATGATGACCTATCTGGGTTATCGCTGGCACCTTGAGTACACCGTCTATGAGGAGTATCAGGACTTCAACCAGGAGCAGTACCGTGCCATCGTCCACCTCTACTCTCGGGAGTATGACTCCAGTACCGTGCTGCACACTGCTCATGGTGTTGGAATGACTATCGATATGGCGGTCCACGATGCTGCTTATGCTGCTCTGACATGTCTTCGTGGAGAGTATCAGGAGTTGGACACCTCCCCCTTTAGGCACATTGCTATCGCATCCGATGTTGGTGCAGAGGGATACTACACTGCTGCCTACTCCACTGTCACCCGAGAGCCCTTCTACCATCAGAACCTGGTTCTGCATGCTGATGGGCTAGATAGAGCTAACCAAGCTCTTCACCATGAGTTTTACACCACTCGTCAGCACCTTTACCGTGCTATGACGATGTTGCACCCCTTTGTCAGATCCAGAGAGCTGCCGCTTTCTGCGATCTACCCAGCCAGGACTGTGATGCTCCAGGGCGTCGGTTGGCCAGATGTGGGATGCTACTCTCCCGCACTTGGTCCTCTTCTGCCACTTGATCATCGGGTTCTGCACCAGAGTACCCGCAGACCCCAGGTTGCCGACGTGGAGTTCCCGATGCCACACTACCAGCTTTCAGGCTACAGCTACCTCCGCAGTACCGCATGGGACTGATGTAGACTTGCTTGTTAGTGTTAGAAGCATTCGCCGCGAGCCTGCGTGCCGCCTAGGATGTCTTAGTCTATGTATTGAACTCTGTGTACCGAACTCTATGCATGATCTCTTTTGTAAGATATGCCGACTACTATGTAGTATCTATCATGCTGCTTTCGTTGTGCATGTTTCATCATGAATGATTCTTGTCTTTGCAAATTTCTCAATGCTGAACTACCTCTGTTATATATTAGCAGGATGGTTAGACCAGGTGGTCGTGGTCGTGGTGGCAACGCCCCACCACCGCCTGAGTACATGGCTGGGATGATGCAACAGTTTGAGCTGAATCGTCAATTCATGGAGAATATTATGGCTCAGTTTCCTCGCCCCAATTTGAACCAGCAGCCAACCCAAGTGACTCTGCAGGATTTCATGCGCCTCAACCCAACCATGTACCTCAGCTCAACTCAGCCTCTGGATGCTGATGACTTGCTCTGTGACATCACCTATGAGATGGAGTCTGCTGATGTAGCCCCTGCCAGCTATGTCACCTTTGCTTCCTTCTTCCTGAAGGGACCTGCAGCTCAATGGTGGGACAGCCACAGGCGTACTCTGCCAGTTGGAACAATCATCACTTGGCCAGACTTCCAAGCTGCCTTCCGTGCTCGCTTCATTCCTCAGGGGAGTCATGGACCGGAAGAAGCGTGAGTTCTGCAACCTCACCCAAGGCAACAAAACTATGCTGAAGAGGACATTGCAACTGATGCACGCAGACAGGAGAAGTTCTGTGATGACCTTCAAGCTGACATCAAGCTCGCACTTCTAGTGCATGACTTTGCTGACTTTGCCACCCTGGTGAACAAGGCCATCAATGTCGAAACTGGTCTACAGGAATACCAAGGCTCTCACAGGCGCAACCATGACACGGGCTCATCTTCGGGCCTGTCCTCGCAGAAGCGTAAGATATGGATTCCCAACAGCATGTACCAGCCAACTGCACCTGCCCCAAGGTAGTCCTATGCTGCACCTCGTCTGCCTACTCCACCAACTAGGCAGCCAAGACTTCCAGCTCCACCACCACAAGCTCATGTTCCCACTCCAAATAATGGTCTGTGCTTCAGGTGTGGTCAACCAGGACACCGTGCTAGGGACTGCAACAAGAACCAGAATCAACTGGCCCTCCCAGCAACTGGCCGTGGAAGCAACCAGCCTCGCAACAACAATGCCAAGTCTTATGGTCGTGTTCATGCCAACCACGTTGATCTCAATGAAGTTCTAGACCAGCCTGCTACCATGATGGGTACACTCCTCTAAATTCAGTACCAGAATCTGTTTTATTTGATACAGGAGCATCGCACTCATTTATATCAGCTGAGTTTGCATTCATGCATGCATTAAATATGAAGAGATGAACACAGCGATTGTGGTACACACTCCTACGGGCCAGTGTCAAACCTCTATGGTTAGTCACAACGTTCCTGTTGAAATTGAAGGACTGGAATTCCTTGCCTCTCCCATCGTACTAAAGTCCTGTAGCATCGACCTCATTTTGGGAATGGATTGGTTGAAAGCGCACACTGCTTCTATAGTTTGCGCCACTAAGGTCGTCCATCTGCTACACCCTTCGATGAAATAATTGCTTACCAAGCTCATCTAGTTCAGAACACCGAGGCACGACTTTATGCCTTGAATGCATTGAACGCTGCACCACTCGAGGGCATTGAAAACATTCCCGTCATTCGTGAATTCCAAGACGTCTTCCCAGAAGAACTTACAGGGATTCCCCCTGCTAGAGCTGTCGAATTCATCATCGACTTGAAACCCGGCACCACCCCTATAGCTAAACGACCCTACAAGATGCCGCCGCATGAACTCATTGAGCTTAAGGAGGAAATCGACAAATCTCTTGTCAAAGGTTTCATTCACCCAAGTTGCTCTTCTTGGGGAGCACCTTCTCTCTTTTTTAAGAAGAAGGATGGGACAAACCGATTAGTCCAAGACTACCGTCCTATAAACCAAGCTACCATTCAGAATAAATATCCGCTTCCTCGGATCAATGATCTTTATGATCAACTGGCTGGCTCATCAGTGTTCTCCAAACTCGATTTGAGGTTGGGTTACCACCAGATCCGTGTTCGTGAAGAGGACATCCCAAAAACCGCCTTCGTGACTCAGTATGGATCATACGAGTACACCGTCATGTCATTCGGCTTAACGAATGCTCCCGCCACCTTCTCTCGTCTGATGAACTATATATTCGTGGATTACCTCGGCAAGTTCGTCGTGGTTTATCTGGATGATATCCTTGTATTTTCCAAGAACGAGGAAGAACATGTTGAACATCTTCGTCTTGTGCTGGAAAAGCTTCGAGAGCATAAACTGTATGCTAAGTATTCCAAGTGTGAATTCTGGCTCCCTGAAGTAACCTATCTTGGGCATGTCATCTCCAAGGATGGTATTGCCGTCAACCCTGAACGAGTTCAGGCTATTCTCGATTGGACTCCTCCGAAGAATGTCAAGCAAGTCCAAAGTTTTCTTAGTCTCGCCAGCTATTGCCGTCGATTCATCGAGAACTTCTCCAAGATTGCCAGGCCCCTGACTAATCTGTTGCATAAGGGTGTCAAGTTTGAATGGACAGACAAGTGTCAGGAAAGTTTCCAGGCGCTCAAAGACAAGTTGACTTCTGCCCCAGTGCTTGCTCCACCTGATACTAAGAAGGACTTCGTCATTTACTGCGACGCTTCCCGTCAAGGATTAGGCTGTGTCCTAATGCAAGAGCGTAGAGTGATTGCTTATGCCTCTCGTCAACTGCACCCTCATAAAGAAAACTACCCAGTTCACGACCTCGAGCTTGCTGCTGTCATTCATGCACTGAAGCAGTGGCGACATTACCTTCTCGGTAATTGTTGCGAAATCTTCACCGACCACCAAAGTCTGAAGTATCTATTTACTCAGCCAGATCTGAACCTCCGTCAGCAGAGATGGATGGAGACTATTGCAGACTTCGACATGGGTATATCCTATACCCCCGGCAAGGCTAATGTAATGGCTGATGCCTTGAGCCGCAAGTCTTACTGCAATCACCTCCAGGCTCAAAAAGTTCAGCCCTCGCTTGTCGAAGAATTTAGAAAGCTGAACCTTCATATTGTTCCTCCTGGAGCACTCGCCCCCCTCCCCCAGAGTTTCAGAAGATGAATCTTCGTGTTGTTACTAAGGGTTCTCTAAATACCCTGACTGTTGTACCGGATCTCGTAGCTGGTATAAAGACTATTCAAGGTTGTGACTCTGAAGTCCATAAGATTAAATGTCATCTAGCAGAAGGAAAGCCCTCCTTCTTCTCTATCGCTGATGATGGCGCCTTGTACTTCAAAGGCCGCCTAGTGGTACCACGTTCGAGGAAAAACCTGGATCAGACTGAAGGGGTTATGAAAGAAGCTCATGATACGCCTTTTTCTATTCATCCTGGTAGTACAAAGATGTACCAAGACATCCGTCAAAGATTCTAGTGGTCTAATATGAAGGAGGATATTGCTCGTTATGTTGCTGAGTGTGATGTTTGTCGCCGTATCAAAGCAGAGCATCAAAGGCATGCTGGAACTCTGCAACCTGTCTCTATTCCTGAATGGAAATGGGACCATGTTGAAATGGACTTCGTCACTGGATTTCCCAAATCGCAGAAAGGTAATGATGCTATTCTTGTCGTCATTGACCGGCTTTCTAAAGTTGCACATTTTCTGGCGGTCAAAGAGACAATCACTGCTAGTCAGCTTGCTACTCTCTACATGTCCAGAATTGTTTCACTTCACGGTATTCCACTGGTTATCAGTTCAGACCGTGGCAGCTTATTCACTTCAAGATTTTGGGAAAGTTTCCAAGAAGCTATGGGAACTCATCTGTCGTTCAGTACTGGCGTTTCATCCTCAGTCGCAAGGACAGGTTGAACGTGTCAACCAAGTTCTCGAAGACATGCTTCGAGCTTGTGTAATTTCCTTCGGCAAGAAATGGGAGGAATCTCTCCCATATGCCGAGTTCTCTTATAATAATAGCTATCAAGCTAGTCTGAAGATGTCCCCCTTCGAAGTGCTATATGGACGAAAGTGTCGGACCCCTCTGAACTAGTCAGAAACTGGGGAACGTCCACTCTTCGGTCCGGATATTATCCAGCAGGCCGAAGAACAAGTCCGCGTTATTCGCGAGAATCTCAAGACTGCTCAGTCACGTCAGAAGAGTCAGTATGACCGTCATCACAAAGACATGGTCTATCAACCTGGCGAAAAGGCTTATCTTCGAGTTACACCAATGAAGGGTGCTCACCGCTTCGGGATCAAGGGCAAGCTAGATCCTCGCTATATCGGTCCCTTCACTATTCTCGAAAGGCATGGAAAAGTGGCATATCAACTGGAGCTTCTGCCGAGCCTTTCTCAGATTCACGATGTGTTCCAAGCGTCACAGCTCCGCTGTTTCTTCAAGGATCCAATCCGAGCAGTGGATCATGAAGTGCTCGAATTACAACAGGACCTCTCCTATAAAGAGCATCCGGTCCGCATTCTCGACCAAGCTAAACGCCGCACACGTCAGAAGGCGATCAAGTTCCTCAAAGTCCAGTGGTCGAATCACTCTGAAGACGAAGCCACTTGGGAACGCGAGGACCGCCTGCATGATGAATACCCCGCACTGTTTCCTTCTACCTCCTAAATCTCGGGACGAGATTTCTTGTAGTGGAGAAGATTTGTAACGCCCGGATAATCATGCTACAGTAATCCAACGCTAATCATGCCACGTCACCACTGTTACTGTTGATAATCTACTGTTAGTTCAAAACCGAGTCAAATTCAAATTTAAAATAAAGTTAAATAATGAAAGTTTTCAAAAGTTAAAACAAAAATGTTCGGGCAGTGCCATAAATTGCATATTTAATTATGGTGTAGTAAACACATTTTTATAAAAGGGCTAAATAATTTAAAATGATTTAAAATAGAAAAGTAAATAAATAAAAGAAAAAAAGGAAAAGACAAAAAAAAGAGAAACCCCACTACCCCATGGGCCTCGGCCCAGCAGGCCGGCCCATTCGGCCACACACCCAGGCCACCAGGAGGCCCACCCCGCCTAACTTATCCCCCCCCCACGACCGACACTCCCCCCCACTCCCCACTCGCTCTCCCCCCACCCCCTTGCTCTGGATCTGGACCGAGGAGAGGCCCGACCCCGTCGCCCCCGGATCCCGTCGGCCGAAGCGCCGCCTCGCCGCCCTCCTCCTCGACAGACCTCCTCGCCGGACTGCCTCCCCTGCATCTCGTCCGTCCCCGTCTTCCTCCCCGAGCAACGCTGCCCCGAACCCTACCCTACCCCGTGAGCTCCCCCTTTTCCTCTCCCGGTCAATGCGCGCCGGCGCCGTCCCGTGCCCGTGCACGCACTTGCGTGGCCGCACGCGCGCCCGTGCGTCACAGCCACCGCGCCTCCCCGCGCTAACCCTGCCCGCGCCATGCTCACTTCAGTCGGGCACCACGGCCCTGCCGTAGCCTGCGCCCCCGCCTCCTCTGCACACGGCCCCCAGCGCCCCTCCGCCGCGGCCTCGCCCCGCAACCCCCCTGCTCCGTTCGTCGTCGCACTTCCTCGACCATGCACTCCGTCGCACTCGCCATCGCCTCCCGTGCGCGCTCCCACCGGAGCCCGTGGCCTTGGCTCCGCCCCTGCGCCTGCTTGCCGCTGTGCTGCGGCGCTGCACCCTCGGGCGCCCCGCGCCACACCCCGCACTTGGTGGCCGGCCCCTCATCCCGCTGAACCGCTCCAGCCGGCTGTGGCTACCCTGTCGTGGCCGCCGGCCAACCCGCGCGCGGCCAGGTCCAGATGACCCGGCGCCCGCGCCCGTAACTGCTGTTGCCCGCGCCCGCTATGGCCTCTGGCCCTTTGATAGCTGGGGTCCACGCCCCAGGGATATTAGAACGAAAAACAAAACCAAAAATAAATAAAAATATTAATTAATTGATTAATTAAACAATTAACTTAATTAATCATGTTTAACTAAGCTAATTAAACATTAGTTAACCTAATTAACTAATTATTAGGTTAATTAGGATATTGTGCCTATGACAGTGGGACCCGCCTGTCAGTTTGACTAAGTCAACTGACTGGTTGACTGATGACATCATGCTGACCTCATGCTGACATCATAATGACATTTACTAAATTAAATTAATTATGTTAATTCTAAAATTGAATTAAAAACTTTGAAAATTAATATAAAATAAACCGTAGCTCGGGTGTAAAAACTTTGTACATGAAAGTTGCTCAGAACGACGAGACGAATCTGGATATGCAGCCCGTTCATCCGCCACGCATACCTAGCATAGCAAACACACAACTTTCCCCCTCCTATTCATTTGTCCGAAAACGTGAAACACCGAGAATACTTTCCCGGTTGTTTTCCCCCTTCATCGGTACCACCTCGTACCGCGTTAGGGCACACCTAGCATCACGCTTTGTCATGTCATGCATCATCATGCATTTTTTTGCATTATATTTATTGTTTCTTCCCCCTCTTCTCTCGCTAGACACCAAGACCGACGCCACTGCTACCTAGTATGACTACGGTGTTGACAACCCCTCTCTCTTGCCAGAGCAACCAGGAAAGACCCCCCCCCCCTTGATCACCAGATATCGCCTAGTCTACTCTCTATACTGCTTGCATTAGAGTAGTGTAGCATGTTAATGCTTTCCGTTAATCCTATCCTAATGCATAGCCTGTCCTTGCTACTACTGTTGTTACCTTTACCTGCAATCCTAACGCTTAGTATAGGATGCTAGTTTATCATCGATGGCCATACATTCTTGTCCGTCTGCCATGCTATACTATCGGGCCGTGATCACTCGGGAGTTGATCACGGGTATATACCTATAAATAATATATGATACTTGTGGTGACTAAAGACGGGTCGGCTCGTAGGAGTACCCGCGAGTGATTCACGGATTGGGTCCGAAAGGACGTTTGTCCCGACGGCCCTCTGAGTGGATCCTTGTGGCGAAGCGACAGGGTAGGTTGAGACCACCTAGGAGAGAGGTGGGCCTGGCCCTGGTCGGTGTTCGCCGTTATTTCAAGATAACACGCTTAACGAGATCTTGGTATTTGATCTGAGTCTGGCTACTGGCCTATATGCACTAACCATCTACACGGGGACAGTTATGGGCACTTGACGTCGTGGTATCAGCCGAAGCCTTCGTGATGTCATCGACTGAGCGGCGCGCGCCGGATTGGACTAGAATGCCTGCTAGGCTAGGTCTGCTTTCGGCCGCGTTCGCAACATGCAGGTGTGCAAAGGGCGATGGGCCCAGAGCCCTGCGCCATAGGATTTAGACCGGCGTGCTGACCTCTCTGTTGTGCCTAGGTAGGGCTGCGACATGTTGATCTTCCGAGGCCGGGCATGACCCAGGAAAGTGTGTCCGGCCAAATGGGATCGAGCGTGTTGGGTTATGTGGTGCACCCCTGCAGGGAAGTTAATCTATTCGAATAGCCGTGATCTTCGGTAACAGGATGACTTGGAGTTGTACCTTGACCTTATGACAACTACAACCGGATACTTAATAAAACACACCCTTCCAAGTGCCAGATACAACACGGTGATCGCTCTCTCACAGGGCGACGAGGGGAGGATCATCGGTTAGGGTTATGCTATGCGATGTTACTTGGTGAACTTACCATCTACTCTCGTCTCCTGCTGCAAGATGGAGGTTACCAGAAGCGTAGTGTTCGATAGGACTAGCTACCCCCCTCTTATTCTGGCATTCTGCAGTTCGGTCCACATATGATAGCCTTTTCCATTTGATACCAATGCATACATATGTAGTGTAGCTCCTTGCTTGCGAGTACTTTGGATGAGTACTCACGGTTGCTTTGCTCCCCCTTTTCCCCCTTTCTATTCTCGATTGTTGCGACTAGACGTTGGAGCCCAGGAGCCAGACGCCACCGTCGACGACGACTACTACTACTCAGGAGGTGCCTACTACTACGTGCAGCCCGCTGACAACGACCAGGAGTAGTTTAGGTGGATCCCAGGCAGGAGGCCTGCGCCTCTTTCGATCTGTATCTCAGTTTTTGTGCTAGCCTTCTTAAGGCAAACTTGTTTAACTTATGTCTATACTCAGATATTGTTGCTTCAGCTGACTCGTCTATGATCGAGCTCTTATATTCGAGCCCTCGAGGCCCCTGGCTTGTAATATGATGCTTGTATGACTTATTTTATTTGTAGAGTTGTGTTGTGATATCTTCCCATGAGTCCTTGATCTTGATCGTACACGTTTGCGTGTATGATTAGTGTACGATTGAATCGGGGGCGTCACATGCAGCTAGCACTAGCATATATGGTGGCTAAATTACGCAAATGAGAGCGAGAAGAGAAGCAAAGCACGATCGATAAACTATCATGATCAAGAAGTGATCCTGAACTACTTATGTTCAAGCATAACACGAGACCGCGTTCTCTTCCCGGACTCCGCCGAAAAGAGACCATCACCACTACACACGCTGTTGATTCATTTTAATTAAGTTAAGTGCCAGGTTCTCTACAACCAGATATTAACAAATTCCCATCTGCCCATAACCGCGGGCACGGCTTTCGAAAGTTCAAAACCCTGCAGGGGTGTCCCAACTTAGCCCATCACAAGCTCTCACGGTCAACGAAGGATATTCCTTCTCCCCGGAAGACCGGATGAGGCTCGGAATCCCGGTTACAAGACATTTCGACAATGGTAAAACAAGACCAGCAAAGCCGCCCGGATGTGCCGACAAATCCCGATAGGATCTGCACATATCTCGTTCTCAGGGCACACCGGATGAGCCAGACGTCGGGTTGGCATAGACCATGGTTGCCCAGGGGGCGCCGGACATCGCTCAGGTTGGACCAACACTCAGAGAAGCACTGGCCCGGGGGGGTTAAAATAAAGATGACCCTTGAGTCTGCAGAACCCAAGGGAAGGTGATAGGTTGTTAGTGCAAATGTAAAACCAAGGTTGGGCCTTGCTGGAGGAGTTTTATTCAAAGCGAACTGCCAAGGGGTTCCCATAACACCCAACCGCGTAAGGAACTCAAAATCAAGGAACATAACACCAGTATGACGGAAACTAGGGCAGTAAGAGTGGAACAAAACACCAGGCATAAGGCTGAGCCTTCCACCCTTTACCAAGTATATAGGTGCATTGAAGTAAACAAGATAAAATAGTAATGATATCCCAACAATATCCATGTTCCAACATGGAACAAACTCCATCTTCACCTGCAACTAGCAACGCTATAAGAGGGGCTGAGCAAAGCATTAACATAGCCAAACAACGGTTTGCTAGGAAATGGGGGTTAGAGGCTTGACATGGCAATATGGGAGGCATGATATAGCAAGTGGTAGGTATCGAGGCATACAAAAAGAGCGAGCAACTAGCAAGCAAAGATAGAAGTGATTTCGAGGGTATGGTCATCTTGCTTGTAAAGTTCTCCAAGTTGACGATAGCTTGATCCTTGTAAGCGTACTCAACGGGTTCCTCAAACCCGAACTCGTCTCCCGGCTCTACCGAAGGTAATAACACAAGCAAAGGAAACCACAATCAACAACGGTGCAATGCGCAAGCAACATGATGCAAAACATGGCACGATATGCGAGATGTGGTATGCAATGCATATGCGAGCTCCGAAAGGAAAAGATTGAACCAGGCCTCAACTTGGAAAACCAAGTGTGCCTCTGGAAAGATTAGTTTATTTTGGTCGAAATCGATATAAAGATCACCGGAAACGGATGCACGGTTTGCAAATGGCAAGCAAAACAAGAATGGCACAATTCTGCGATTAACAGCACGATGCCATCTAGAATGCAACAAGAAACTAAGCTACAGCACCCCAACATAGCAACAAAGCACATGGAAGCGATCTACTGAAGATGCTTGACAAGATATGAACACTGAGCTACGGCTAAATCCTACAAGAGCAGGTTCAAACAAGCATGACAAAAGTGCAAAAGATATCAGCTTCACAGACTTAGTGAAAATAACATGTCAGGAATTAACATCAGGAAGCAATGTTTAGAGCAAGGTAACAACATGCTACAGGAACATGACATAGCAATACAAGGAGTGGCATGAATCTGCTCAAATCATAGAACAAAAGTCCCTTACTAACCATAAGCCAAAAGGGCATAAAAAATATGATGGCACACATGTAAACATAGCCAGTTTCGTTTACAGATTAAGACTTAGCAGAAAACTAGACATGGCATAAACAGAATTATGAAGGCATGTTTGCGAGCTCGATTCACTCAATACAAGGCATTGCATGACAAGCTAAGCATACTACCTGCAAGAAGACATGATCAATAAGCCAACCATGGCAAGAAAAATCTCATAGCATGCATGGATCAACTACAACAACCTTGGCAAAATTGATTAACACGTAAACAATCTGCCAGGAACATTTTATAGCAAAAGTAGAGGAAGATTGAGTCATGCAAGGGCACTCCATAAATGCAAACAGGGGCATGGATGGATAGAGAATAACCATATGTCAAAATCATCCTTACTGAACATACTCACAAGAAGCATGGATTACTCTGTAGCAACATGAATACATGGCATAAAAATAACCGCAGAGGAAAGACTTAGTGAAATTCTAAGTCTCGGAAATCAGCAATATTACGAGAGCTACTTTGCATGCTTGTGCTACTCACCACATTGATCACAAAAATACATGGCATACACCCCTGTAAGGATGGCATGGCATAGCCCAAAACAAATGTAGAGCTCATGCCCATATGCAACACACAATAATCATGGCAAAAATGACAAATGCACATAAACTGATAAGAATCAGCACCTAACATTTTATAGCACTTTTGCATCAGTCATATGGGCATCAAGATGGCTTCAAACAAGCATGGTGCATTGGAACCAAATGAAGATCACATCATGATGAACATTTTGATATAATATGTGAATGATACGGAGCAGTATGCAACAAGTTATGGACATGACAAGATGCACACATGATACTGGAAACTTCAGGGACTTAGTCAAAATTTGGACCTCGGGGAAAAGCTGGATCTCGTGGTTCGGGACGATGCGGTGCAGTCGCGTGTTTGGCTCGGTGATCGTCTCTGTACTGGGACGGCTCGGTGCAGATCTGGCCGGCGAAGACCCGAGGCCATGGCGACGCCCTGCTGGAGCTCCAGCTCCGGTGAGCGGCGGAGGACGCCGGAGGATGCGGATCTGGCTGTGGGGGGGGGGGGGGCGGATCCGCCGGCGGGAGGAGCCGCAGAGGCGGGCGATGGCGGGCGGCGACCACCGGGGCGGCAGGGCAAACGGAGGGAGACGGCGGCGCGCGGGCTCGTGCGGGCCGGATCTGGGCCACGCGATGGTGGGAGGCGGCGGCGACAGGTGGCACGACGGCGTTGGACGAGGAGGCGGCGGGGATGACGTGTCGGCCGCCGATTGGCTGGAGCGACGTGTCCGGCGGACATGTCCGGCGTGGATGGACATGTCCGGCAGCGCGAGGAGGAAGGAGATTAGGGTTTCATCCACGAAAATTCGGAGGGAGACACATATATATAGGTAGGAGGAGGTAGGAGTGTCCTAATGAGGTGCAGTTTTTGGCCACGCGATCGTGATCAAACGAGCGAGAGGATGGAGTGGTTTTGGATGGGTTTATGGGCTGACTTGGAGGGGTGTTGGGCTGCAACACACACGAGGCCTTTACGGTTCCCCGGTTAACCATTGGAGTATCAAACGAACTCAAAATAGCACGAAACTTGACAGGCGGTCTACCGGTGGTGTACAGAGGCCGGTTGGCAAATCTCGGATCATTCCGAGAACGTTCAACACCCGCTCACGAAAAAAGGCAAAAGGGGACGCCGGAGGACGTAGGAGTGTCAGATTGAGAAACGGACAACGGGGAAAATGCTCGGATGCGTGAGACGAGCACGTATGCAAGTGCAATGCACATGATGACATGATATGAAATGCATGACACGCAAATGAATGACAATGCAACAACAGCGAATAACTAGAAGACACCTGGCGCAATGGTCTCGGGGCGTTACAACACTCCACCACTATGAGAGGATCTCGTCCCGATATCTAGGATGGCACCGGAGGGAAAACAGAAGAGGAAGATGAGAGGTAAAACTAAGTTGCTTCTTTGACAAACAAGTGAAACCAAAGAACCTTGAAAAGTTGAACAACTTGAAAGGAATAATACCACGGAGGTGATCTAAGTTGAAAAACATTCCGTTAGGAACGAGGAACAAGGAAGAATAAATTCAGACATCACTCCGGTTGAAAAGAGATGCAAGACTTGGTAAGATGAAAAGAACTTGAGCAGAGGGCACAACACTCTGGTTAAACAGATAAGCAAGGAAAGGAACAAGATCTTTGACAAAAATGGGATGATGGGTGAAGGGAGCGACATTACAATGCCTCCGGAACAAAAGATAGAACGGATTGAAAGTAACAAAGAAGAAAACAACATCTTCTACCTCGAATGAATTTGAAAACATCCTTAGGAGAAGGGTCGAACGGAGTTGTTGGAAAACCAACAACGAAAAGAGTAAGCTTGTTGTGGGCTTATGGAAAACATCTCAAAACTATGAGGTGAAATTCTGCCACTAACTGAAACAATAGATTGGATTGATATCAAAGGAGACAAGAAACTTATTTCACCGGGAGGATAGATGAAGAACTTGGATCATTTATAAGCACCACAAATAGCAACAATCCTTAAGGAAAGCGTTAGGTGAAACATAACCCAAGATAACTCCAATGAGGAGATTGATGGATTGAGAAGAGCTCATGCTCGAAGAAATTGATGGGTTTAACTATCTCATTCTTGACAACTGTTGAATCATGAAACATGAACTAAAATTGTCACGAATGACATAACACCACCTCAAAAGATAAGATAGAAGGAATTGCACTTCGGAATGCAATATGAAGAAGGCTTGAACTCCTCAAAACAAAACATGTGTTGAGCATCATGTTTATTTGAGAGTATAGCTTGGCGGATCATCGATTCGAGAGAATTCTTGACGAACAATTGAAGAATGAGAGGAATCCTTGATGAACCACCATGTAACCTCCATGAAGAACTCCGGTAATAAAAGAATGATTAAACGCAAGGAATGAGAAGTTGAAAACACAAGGTGAAGCCTTGCAATGATTCAGATGGAGCTTCGTGGTGATATAATTGCGAGAGCTTGGGACTCCGGGTAAGAAAAGATGAAACAAGAGTAAGAATTATGTTATGTGTATCCTTCACCAATTTAAATTGATGACAAGCAACGGATTTGACATACTACTTATTCTCGTAGAAAGGATTAAGATAGATATAGCGCAACTTGGGAAGGTCTTGATGGAACCACCGGTAGGATTGGTAAGAACAAATGAATCTATATGATAACCAAGGAATAGAATTCTTAAATGAACCACCGTAAGAATTGAAAATGAACGTAGCACAGGCATAATTCACCGGGAAGAATTGGAAAAAAATGAATGAAGATACTTGATTAGAGAATATTTGGATGATGCACCGGTATGATTTCGAGAACGAGAGCTGAAAGCTGGAATGAATAAATCTTCTGAAATGATGGCCTTCAGAGAATCAAACTGAAAAGACTCCTGAATTGCTCCAGATGGTTGAAAAGAATTCTCCCAATCAAAACAATTACGAGAGAATGACATAAAGCTAGCACCATGAATCTTTGGAAGAACGGGTAAGGATTTAAGAGGAACTCCTCTTCGGTCTTCAAATCTGAGAATGACGACGGAAAACAGCACCATGATAATTGATGAGACACCCCGGGATAATTAAATAGAAGAGGTTGAACCAACAATGAAAAGAGTTTGAAAGATCTTGGGAAAGACATTTGACTGATGATGATTCATTCTTACGTCAAACTTCAAAAAGAATTTAGGATAGCTACGGGAAAATTAGAAGAGTTAGGTAAGATCCTGGGAAAAGACCTGTGGGTTAGGTCCCACTCAAAAGATACACCGTTGAACGATTTAAAAGAGAGGTTGCACCGGTTGAATTAAATGGCTTGGATGAGATAACATCCTCAAAAGAACTTGCACGAATTGAGAATGGAAACTTGAATCTTCTGAGATTTCTTCAGTACTACAGAACAATTAAATAACAAGAAGTGGATGCTTAAGAGGTGCACTGGCCTGGGAAAGCATTTGAAACAATGAAAGGAATCTGATCAACACCAAAAACTTGAATTGAATCCACCGGAGAAGGAAAAGAACGAAGAATGATGAACTTGAAGCTCCGTTAGAATCTTCATGAGAATCACCGGATAAGAACATTGACGGAAACGAATGGAGAAACTTCCCATCAATAAGAGGATACTTGGTTAAGACATCTGATTCCTTGAAGAAAAAGGGTGGGAGGGCGGGAAAACAAAGGCAACTTGGGGCGGATGAAAGAAACAACATTGAGAAAACTTGAGTTGATCTTGCGGATGTTGAAAAAGATCGGATCCACTTGAATAGAGACACACCGGTTCAGATGAAATTGAGATGGCAAACTCAAAGATCAAGAAGGATTTGTATTCACATAGGAATATGAGAACACCGCTAAGGAAAAATATGGAATCAACATTTGACTTTGAAGCAACTCGAATTCCACAACTCAAAACAAAACAAAGGATTAGCTTGTAGAATAAGCCGGAACAAACATATGATAGATCCCATATCGTATCATGTGTGTGTTGGAAGGATATCCTACGAGCTACTTGAATTTCCACTTATAAACTCCCGAAACTTTCTAGTTATGCAAGCAGGTGTTAGGGATACAGGGGAAGCATAATATCTCACCCAAAACTAGCAAATCCTACATCCAGCTGTATCCATCCTTCAACACATAACCAAGAAACCTTCGGAAATCATTTACCTCAACCTTCGAAAAGCTTCCCTTATACAAGTTATGGCAATACTCCCGAATTCCCGCCCCAGTACTAGGTGGCGTCGAGGTTATCTCACCAACAACTGCATAAAGGATATTTTCGATGTCGGCGAAACTCAGGTATTCCAGAACTGCAATGAAAAAATTGTGACGACAACACCTCGGAGCTCAACTCCCCGGGACACTGCCACAACCCCTAAATGTCAGGAGGCACCAAGAACAATGTTCTCGTCACAGAACCATTGGAATGATTCCAAGATACCCGCGTGATCCTAAAAAAAATTAGTGAAATTTGAGGAGAGAAGAGTCAAAACTCTACGTCAGGAGGCCTCACCAGAGCGACGAAGGGACTGAGGAGTAAACAGAATTCTACTCTCCGATATATATAATCCTATAAGACCCAAAACATTTTTCTAGACTCAACAACGCCAGCGATTCGATCAAGCAGGGTGGCTCCTAAGTCGAGGGAGGCTCTGATTACCAACTTGTCACACCCACGATGCGGCTATATCTCCCACGTGTCGGAGCACGACTTAGAGGCATAACCGCATTCTAGGCATGTCGCAAGAGGGGTAATCTTTACACATCCCATCTACTAAATAAGAAAAGGATAAAGGGTTGGCTTACAATCGCCACTTCACACAAAACATAAGTATAGCATTACATCATCCAGAATACAATCAAGGTCCGACTATGGAACCAAAATAAAGACAACCCCAAATGCATAGATCCCCGATCGCCCCGACTGTGCTCCACTACTAATCAACAAGAAACGAAACAACACAACGAACACGATCTTCATCGAGCTCCTCCTTGAGCTCGGTTGCATCACCTACACGGTTATCATCGGCACTTGCAACTGTTTGAAGTAATCTGTGAACCACGCGGACTCACAATCTCACACCCTCGCAATCAAAACTATTTAAGCTCATGGGTAGGAAAAGGTAGTGAGGTGGATCTGAAGCTAGCACTAGCATCTATGGTGGCTAACTTACGCAAATGAGAGCGAGAAGAGAAGCAAAGCACGGTCGATAAACTATCATGATCAAGAAGTGATCCCGAACTACTTACGTTCAAGCATAACACAAGACCGTGTTCTCTTCCCGGACTCCGCCGAAAAGAGACCATCACAGCTACACACACTGTTGATTCATTTTAATTAAGTAAAGTGTCAGGTTCTCTACAACCAGATATTAACAAATTCACATCTGCCCATAACTGTGGGCACGACTTTCGAAAGTTCAAAACCCTGCAAGGGTGTCCAACTTAGCCCATCACAAGCTCTCATGGTCAATTAAGGATATTCCTTCTCCCAGGAAGACCCGACCAGGCTCGGAATCCCGGTTACAAGACATTTCGACAATGGTAAAACAAGACCAGCGAAGCCGCCTGGATGTGCCGACAAATCCCGATAGGAGCTGCACATATCTTGTTCTCAGGTCACACTGGATGAGCCATACGTCGGGTTGGCATAGACCCTGGTTGCCTAGGGGGCACCGGACATCGCTCAGGTTGGACCAACACTTAGAGAAGCACTGGCCCGAGGGGGTTAAAATAAAGATGACCCTTGAGTCTGCAGAACCCAAGGGAAGGTGATAGGTTGTTAGTGCAAATGTAAAACCAAGGTTGGGCCTTGCTGGAGGAGTTTTATTCAAAGCGAACTATCAAGGGGTTCCCATAACACCCAACCACGTAAGGAACGCAAAATCAAGGAACATAACACCGGTATTATGGCAACTAGGGTGGCAAGTGTGGCACAAAACACCAGGCATAAGGCCGTGCCTTCCACCATTTACCAAGTATATAGGTGCATTAAAGTAAACAAGATATAATAGTAATGATCTCCCAACAATATCCATGTTCCAACATGGAACAAACTCCATCTTCACCTGCAACTAGCAACGCTATAAGAGGGGCTGAGCAAAGCGATAACATAGCCAAACAACGGTTTGCTAGGAAAGGGGGGTTAGAGGCTTGACATGGCAATATGGGAGGCATTATGGCATTATATAGCAAGTGGTAGGTATCGAAGCATATCAAAATAGCGAGCAACTAGCAAGCAAAGATAGAAGTGATTTCGAGGGTATGGTCACCTTGCCTGCAAAGTTCTCCGAGTTGACGATAGCTTGATCCTTGTAAGTGTACTCATCAGGTTCCTCGAACACGAACTCGTCTCCCGGCTCTACCCAAGGCAAGAAGACAAGCAAAGGAAACCAAAATCAACCACGGTGCAATGCACAAGCAACATGATGCAAAACATGGCATGATATGCGGGATGTGGTATGCAATGCAGATGCGAGCTCCGGAAGGAAAAGATTGAACCAGGCCTCAACTTGGGAAACCAAGTGTGCCTATGGAAAGATGAGTTGATTTCGGTCGAAATTGATATAAAGATCACCGGAAACGGATGCACGGTTTGCAAATGGCAAGCAAAACAAGAATGGCACAATTCTGCGATTAACAACACGATGCCATCTAGAATGTAACAAGAAACTAAGCTACTACACCCCAACATAGCAACAAACCACATGACAGTGATCTACTCAAGATGCTTGACAAAAGATGAACACTGAGCTATAGCTAAATCACACAAGAGAAGGTTCAAACAAGCATGGCAAAAGTGCAAAAGATATCAGCTTCACAGACTTAGTGAAAATAACATGTCAGGAATTAACATCAGTAAGCAATGTTTAGAGCAAGGTAACAACATGCTACAGGAACATGACATAGCAATACAAGGCATGGCATGAATCTACTCAAAGCATAGAACAAAAGTCCCTTACTGACCATAAACCAAAAGGGCACAGAAAATATGATGGCCCCCATGTAAACATAGCAAGTTTCGTTAACAAATTCAGACTTAGCAGAAAACTGGATATGGCATAAACAGAATTATGAAGGCATGTTTGCGAGCTCGATTCACTCAACACAAGGCATTGCATGACAAGCTAAGCATACTACCTGCAAGAAGATATGATGAAGAAGCCAACAATCTCATAGCATGCATGGATCAACTACTACAACCTTGGCGAAATTGATTAACACGTAAACAATCTGCCAGGAACATTTTATAGCAAAAGTAGAGCAAGATTGAGTCATGCTAGGGCAGTCCACAAATGCAAACAGGGCATGGATGGATAGATCATAACCATATGTCAAAATCATCCTTATTGAACATACTCAACATAAGCATGGATTACTCTCTAGCAACATGAATACATGGCATAAAAATAACCGCAAAGCAAAGACTTAGTGAAATTCTAACTCTCTAAAATCAGCAATATTACAAGAGCTACTTTGCATGCTTGTGCTAGTCACCACATTGATCACAAAATACATGGCATACACCCTTGTAAAGATGGCATGGCATAGCCCAAAACACATGTAGAGCTCATGCCCATATGCAGCACACAATAATCATGGCAAAAATGACAAATGCACATACACTGATAAGAATCAGCACCTAACATTTTATAGCACTCTTGCATCAGTCATATGGGCATCAAGATGGACTCAAACAAGCATGGTGCAATGTAACAAAATGAAGAGCACATCATGATGAACATTTTGATATAATATGCGCATGAAACGGAGCAATATACAAGAAGTTATGGACATGACAAGATGCACACATGATATTGGAAACTTCAGGGACTTGGTCAAAATTTGGACCTCAGGGAAAAGCTGGATCTCGTGGTTTGGGATGTTGCGGTGCAGTCGTACGTTTGGCTCGGTGATCATCTCCGTATCGGGACGGCTCGGTTCAGATCTGGCCGGCGAAGACCCAAGGCCATGGCGACGCCATGTCGGAGCTCCAGCTCCGGTGAGCGGCGGAGGACGCGGGAGGATGCGGATCTGGCCGTGCGGGGGCCGGATCCGCCGGCGGGAGGAGCCGCCGAGGCGGGCGACAGCGGGCGGCGGGGCAAACGGGGGGAGACGGCGCGGTGGCAGGGCACGGGAAGCCGGCGGGGAGAGAGCAGGGCGGCGGCGCAGCTTCGGGCCGTGACGGGCAAGCGGTGGCGGCGCGCGGGCTCACGCCGGCCGGAACTAGGCCCCGTGGGCCGCGCGGTGGTGGGAAGCGGCAGCGACAGGTGGCGCGACGACGTTGGACGAGGAGGTGGCGGGGATGACGTGTCGGCCGCCGATTGACTGGAGCGACGTGTCCGGCGGACATGTCCGGTAGCGCGAGGAGGAAGGAGATTAGGGTTTCATGTGCGAAAATTCGGAGGTAGACACATATATATATATGTAGGAGCAGGTAGGAGTGTCCAAATGAGGTGCGGTTTTCGGCCACGTGATCGTGATCGAACGACCGAGAGGATGGAGGGGTTTTGGTAGGGTTTGTGGGCTGACTTGGAGGGGTGTTGGGCTGCAACACACACAAGGCCTTTACGGTTCCCCGGTTAACTATTGGAGTATCAAACGAACTCCAAATGGCACGAAACTTGACAGGCGGTCTACCGGTGGTGTACCAAGGCCGCTTGGCAAATCTCGGTCCATTCCAAGAACGTTCAACACCTGCTCATGAAAAAAGGCAAAAGGGGATGCCGGAGGATGTAGGAGTGTCGGATTGAGAAACGGACAACGGGGAAAATGCTCAGATGCATGAGACGAACACGTATGCAAATGCGATGCACATGATGACATGATATGAAATGCATGACACACAAACGAATGACAAGGCAACAACAGTGAATAATTGGAAGACACCTGGCATAACGGTCTCTGGGCGTTACATATGCGATGGAGGGAGGCGCCCCTAGAGCGGGCACTGATCCTGACGAGGCTCCGGGTGTGACGCCACCCTCCTAAGGTCCTGCATGGTGCAGCTGCGTCTTCTTCTTGGGGATGACCTCAGGAGGGCCCTCACCCTTGTTGTCGGGGTCATCGATTGCTGCATCCTGGAAGGCATGCTCGAGGGAGCACACCGTATCTCTTTTTTCACATGGGACCGTGATGATCCCGCTGATTCCCGGCATCTTGAGGACATTGTAGCCATGATGGGTCACCGCCATGAACTTGGCTAGGGCTGGATACCCGAGGATGGCATTGTACAACACACGGATGTGCGCGACGTCGAAGTCGATGAGCTTGGTACGGTAGTTCTTGCGTTCCTCGAAGGTGACAGGGAGGCAGACCTGCCCTATCGGTGTGGTGGAACCGTCAATCACTCCTGAGAAAGGCTTGGTAGGCTGAAGCTGGTCATATGGCACTTGGAGGTTGTCAAATGTGTCGACGGACAGGACGTTGATCCCTGCGCCATCATGGATGAGGGTCTTGGTACCTTGCACGTTGCTGATGACATGGGAGCAAAGCATCGGGAGGGCGCCAGTGGTAGCTGCGCACTTGAGCTGGTCTGCTGAGTTGAACGTGATGGGGCACTAGAACCATTTGAGTGGGCGTCTGGCTCCGAGCTTGGGGAGGACTACATTCACTTCATGAGCAAACTGCTTGAAGATACGCTGCGAGGCTGGGGCCTGGGCTCCGCCCAAGATGCAGGCGATAGCACGCGGTTCGTGGAAGCCTCCAGCCCCCTCATCCTGATGGTGTTCGTCATTTCTTCTTGGCGGTGGCGGCAGCGGCGAGAGCCCAGCGTTGCCGTGAGGACAATCCTCACGAGGCTGATCCCTCAGGCGCCCTCGTGAGGATGATCCTGCCGGCGGTCCTCGTGAGGCCGGTCGCGCCACTCCTGGCTTGGGCCACGGTCGTCCCAGCATCCGCCACCATGTCCTCCTCCTCAGACGTAGCATCGGTCGCCGCGCTCGGGGCGTCGACCGAAGCATCCTTCGCGAATGGCTCTGAGCTCTTGACATTCACTGGTGTTGTGCGTGTTCAGGTTGTGGAAGGTGCAGAATGAACAGCTGCTCTTGGATGACTCTGGTTGGTCTCTGCCACGCTTGGTGTCTGGTTCCGCTTCGAGCACGACTGCTCCCTTGCGCTTCACGTCCTTGGTCTTGGCTTTCTTCTACTATGGGTATGCAGCAGGGAGCTCGAGGAGGAAGAGGCGCCCCTCCTCAGCTCTAGCACACTTGGTCACGATGTTGAACCGCTCCAAGGTCGTGCACAGCTCCTCGTGGATAGCGAGCTCTTCCTTCATCTTGACGTCGTGGACGCCATCAGAGAACACAGAGATGATGGCCTTGCTGGTCTCCTTGGGGATCTTGATCCGTGCACTGTTGAAGCGCTAAATGTACTTCTGCAGGGTCTCTCCTGGTGGTTGCTTGATGCGGCGCAGGTCGCCCGCGGCCGGGGGACAGTCGCGAGTGCCCTGGAAGTTGGCGATGAAGCGGGTGCGCATCTCGTCCCAGGACGAGATCGAGCCCGGTGGCAGGTTCAGGAGCCAGGAGCGGGCGCCCTCCTTGAGAGCCATGGGAAACCAGTTCGCCATGACTTTCTCGTCACCGTTGGCTGCTTCGATGCTCAACTTGTAGAGCTGCAAGAACCCCGTGGGGTCGGGGGTGCCGTTGTAGCGAGGAGGCAGATCCGGCTTGAACTTGCCTGGCCAGGCGACGCTATGCAGCTCAGGGGTGAAAGCACGGCAGCCGGCTGTGGTCACAGGGACCCGCCTTTGAGGTGGAACTTGGTCTTGATGGGGTCCACGCCCTGCCTCTACAGGTGGCGCGCGGTCTTGCCGCAGCAGCCGGTCCTGGTGCGAGGAGCGGCGGAGTGTTTTGTTGCGGTCGAGGGACTTCTTGACAGCTTCTTTCTTCACGCGTGGGCGCGGGACGTGGCGGGTCACATCATGGAGCCACGCGCCTTGGCGCCAGGGTGCCGTCTTGGGGCAGAGGTGGTGGAGGCGCTCCGTGAGATACGTCGCCCATAGCTGGCGGAGGGCGAGGCGGAGAGAGGAACGACGCGGGGGTGCCCCTTATGGCACGGACAAGCTCGGCGATCCGGTCGAGCCAGTCCTCGAAGAGGTCGTCAACCGGGCGGTAGCACAGGAGGTCATGCGCCATGAGGAGCACGGCTCGTGTGTCCATGGGAGGGCGACATGCATGGGAAGAAGAACCGGCCGGGGTCAACGATGGAGCGACGGTGCGGCCGTCCCGCCGCACCGAGGGATGCAGCGAGGATGCTTGTTGCTCATTCCCTGCCGAGCCGGTGTCGGCGTTGACGGCAGGCGACGGGGAATGACGAGGTGGCCCGCCGACGGGAGCCGTCTGAGCGACATGGGCGGCCCGGCGCTCAGCATGAGCACGGCGCACGTCCGCCATGGAGACGACGGAGCAATGTGACGCGGAGCGACAGAAGGAAGCTTCGGCGCACCCCTACGGCACGCCAAATGTTGGATCACGGGTTCCGGCAAACCCTCAAGATTCACACACTGGGGTGCGCACGAAGGATTTCTCCCTATCGATCGATGCCCTAGCTCGCTAAGTTCTCGCGGATGAACTCGACAAACTTGCAACACAAAGACACAAGATTTATACTGGTTCGGGCCACCATTGTGGTGTAATACCCTACTCTAGTGTGGTGGTGGTGGATTGCCTCTTGGCTGATGATGAATAGTACAAGGGGAAGAACAGCCTCCTGAGGTGAGGTGTTGTTGTGCTTGGTTGGTATGAGGCTAAGGATGGAATGGCCCCGATCCAAGATGAGGTCGGTCCCCCAAGCTATGGTGGTGGCTAGTCCTATTTATAGAGGCCCTGGTCCTCTCCCCAAATATTGAGCGGGAAGGGAGCCAACAACGGCCAATTTGATGGGGGACAACTAGTACAAGCAATCCTGACAAAAGGTGGTCTTCGCCTGCAAAAGGCTCTGGTGTTTACACCGTCTTGGGCTCCATGGTGACCTCCGTCTTGCAGTCCTTCTGGTCTTGGTCTCGTTGCACCAATATGGAAACCTTTTCTTGATGCCTAGGTACTCCGCGCCTGCGCTTGCCCCCTTGGCACCAAAGAGGAAACAAGGACGCTGTGCGTGCTGGCGCCCACCTGGCGCCCACCTAGTCTCGATCATCATGGCTCACGTCACGAGGACCTCGCAAGATTTGCCTTGCCTTGATCTCTTTGCCCCTCGTGAGCCTGCCTGGCGAGGCCGCTCCTGAGGAGGTCTTGCGTCGTCCGCCTCACGAGGCTTGGCCCCTCGCGAGGGTCCTGAATGCCTTGTCGATGAAGATGGGTCATACAAACCTGCCAGCTCAGACATGCCGTGGGCTGCAGGCAGGCAAGTCTGGGGACCCCCGTTCCTAGAACACCGACAGTGGGTGTGCATCCAACTTGCTTTCTCACAAAGACCTAGGGCACTTTGAGGGATCCCATCATTGGAATATACAAGCCAAGTTCTATAATGAAAAATTCCCCCTAGTATATGAAAGTGACAAAATAGGAGACTCTCTATAATCAAGATCATGGTGCTACTTTGAAGCACAAGTGTGGAAAAGGGATAGTAGCATTGCCCCTTCTCTCTTTTGCTCTCATTTTTTTTATTTGGGCCTTTTCTTCTTTTTATGGCCTCTTTTTTATTTTTTATTTCCGGCTGGAGTTTCATCCCGACTTGTGGGAGAATCATAGTCTCCATCATCCTTTGCTCACTGGGACTATGCTCTAATAATGATGATCATCACACTTCTATTTACTTACAACTCAAGAATTAGTACAAAATATGACTCTATATGAATGCCTCCGGCGGTGTACCGGGATGTGCAATGACTCAAGAGTGACATGTATGAAAGAATTATGAAAGGTGGCTTTGCCACAAATACAATGTCAACTACATGATCATGCAAAGCAATATGACAATGATGAAGCATGTCATAATGAACGGAACGGTGGAAAGTTGCATGGAAATATATCTCGGAATGGCTATGGAAATGCCATAGCAGGTAGGTATGGTGGCTATTTTAAGGAAGGTATGGTGGGTGTATGGTACCAGTGAAAGTTGCGCGGCACAAGAGAGGCTAGCAATGGTGGAAGGGTGAGAGTGCGTATAATCCATGGACTCAACATTATTCATAAAGAACTCACATACTTATTGCAAAAATCTACAAGTCATCAAAACAAAGTACTACGCGCATGCTCCTAAGGGGAAGGGTTGGTAGGAGTTAACCATCGCGCGATCCCGGCCTCCACACATAAGGAAGACAATCAGTAAATAAATCATGCTCCAACTTCATCACATAACGGTTCACCATACGTGCATGCTACGGGAATCATAACCTTTAACACAAGTATCTCTCAAATTCACAACTACTCACTAGCATGACTCTAATATCACCATCTTCATATCTCAAAACAATCATAAGGAATCAAACTTCTCTTAGTATTCAATGCACTTTATATAAAAGTTTTATTATTATATCCCTCTTGGATGCCCATCATATTAGGACTAAATTCATAACCAAGGAAAATTACCATGATGTTCTAATAGACTCTCAAAATAATATAAGTGAAGCGTGAGAGTTCATCAATTTCTTCAAAATAAAACCACTGTCGTGCTCTAAAAGATATAAGTGAAGCACTAGAGCAAATGACAAGCTACTCGGAAAGATATCAGTGAAGATCAACGAGTAGTTGAATAATTATGTAACTATGTGAAGACTCTCTAACATTTAACAATTTTTGATCTTGGGATATTATTCAAACAGAAAGCAAAACAAAATAAAATAAATTGATGCTCCAAGCAAAACACATATCATGTGGTGAATAAAAATATAGCTCCAAGTAAAGTTACCGATGAACGAAGACGAAAGAGGGGATGCCATCCGGGGCATCCCCAAGCTTAGGCTCTTGGTGGTCCTAGAATATTACCTTGGGGTGCCTTGGGCATCCCCAAGCTTAGGCTCTTGCCACTCCTTATTCCATAGTCCATCGGATCTTTACCCAAAACTTGAAAACTTCACAACACAAAACTCAACAGAAAACTCGTAAGCTCCGTTAGTATAAGGAAATAAAATCACCACTTTTGGTACTATTGTGAACTCATTCTTTATTTATATCGGTGCAATATATATTGTATTCCAACTTATCTATGGTTCATACCCTCCGATACTACTCATAGATTCATCCAAATAAGCAAACAACACGTAGAAACTAGAATCTGTTAAAAACAGAATATTCTGTAGTAATCTATAACTCTCAAATACTTCTGTAAGTCCAAAAATTCTGAAATAAATTGGTGGACGTGAGGAATTTTTCTATTGATCTTATGAAAAAATCAACTTAAAAGCACTCTCCTGTAAAAAAATGACAGCTAATCTCGTGAGCGCAAAGTTTTTGTTTTACAGCAAGATTGCATTAACTTTCACCCAAGTCTTCCCAAAGGCTCTATTTGGCACAAACACTAATTAAAACATAAAACCACATCTAATCAGAGGCTAGATAGATTATTTATTACTAAACAGGAGCAAAAGGCAAAGAACAAAAATAAAATTGGGTTGCCTCCCAACAAGCGCTAACATTTAACGCCCCTAGCTAGGCATGATGATTTCAATGATGCTCAGATAAAAGATAAGAATTGAAACATAAATATTGCATCATGAAGAATATTACTAGCACATTTAAGTATAACCCACTTCCTATGCATAGGGATTTTGTGAGCAAACAACTTACGGGAACAAGAATCAACTAGCATAGGAAAGCAAAACAAGCATAACTTCAAGATTTTAAACACATAGAGAGGAAACTTGGTATTATTGCAATTCTTACAAGCATATATTCCTCCCTCATAATAATTTTCAGTAGCATCATGAATGAATTCAACAATATAACTATCACATAAAGCATTCTTTTCATGATCTACAAGCATAGAAAATTTACTACTCTCCACATAAGCAAATTTCTTCTCATGAATAGTAGTGGGAGCAAACACAACAAAATAACTATGATGTGAGGCATAATCCAATTGAAAATTAAAATCATGCAGACAAGTTTAATGGTTATCATTATTCTTTATAGCATACATGTCATCACAATAATCATCATAGGTAGCTACTTTGTTCTCATAATCAATTGGAACCTCTTCCGAAATAGTGGATTCATCACTAAATAAAGTCATGACCTCTCCAAATCTACTTTCATAATTATCAAAATAAGATTCAACACTCTCCAAAATAGTTGGATCATTACTTCCTAAAGTTGACACTCTTCCAAACCCACTTTCATCAATATAGTCATCATAAATAGGGGGCATTCTATCATCATAATAAATTTGCTCATCAAAACTTGGGGGACAAAAAATATCATCTTCGCCAAACATAGCATCCCCAAGCTTGTGGCTTTGCATATCATTAGCATCATGGATATTCAAGGAATTCATACTAACGACATTTCAATCATGCTCATCATTCAAATATTTGGTGCCAAACATTTTAATGCATTCTTCTTCTAACACTTGAGCACAATTTTCCTTTCCATCATTTTCACGAAAGATATTAAAAAGATGAAGCATATGAGGCACCCTCAATTCCCATTTTTGTAGTTTTCTTTTATAAACTAAACTAGTGATAAACCAAGAAACTAAAAGATTCGATTGCAAGATCTTAAGATATACCTTCAAACACTAACCTCCCCGGCAACGGCGCTAGAAAAGAGCTTGATGTCTACTACAGAACCTACTTCCGTACTATGTGACCTGAGGTAACAGGAAATCACTTCCGGTAACTAGGCAATCCCACCATTTGGTACGAGCAGACAAAAACGCGTGCGGATAGTTATGTTATATCACTTTTTGACGTAAGAAACATCTTCTAAAGAAAATAGTTCCTTCATGGGTTCCTTTCTTCAGGCTCGTCTTGTAAAGCAAAGACGTAGTATTCAGATACCTAGAGTATGCGGATAATAGTCAATGCGGGGATCGAATCCCCACATCATGATAGCGAACACCTATAACTTATTGTCATCTCCCTTATTGCCCCATTATGTTCTTAAGAATGCTAGCTTTCGGCTTCACCCATCTGAGGTACATACATGGCTGACCCGGTCGTAGCAATCACAGATGTGCTCCATTTACCCCCTAGCTGAATAATCGGGAACTTAGGGGGTAAACACAGGATCCAAGCAACCCAGCTTGGCAAAAACTTAAGTCAAATCGGTGCATATGATGGCATAAGATTGTTCGGGAGAATGTAAAGATCACAAGAACAATTATGTGCACAAAAAGTATATTGAGTGGCTTCTTGAAAGTAGCCCCAGGTAAATCTAGGCATTACATTTAAAAATGTGTAGCAAAAGGGGCCTGAACATAGTTTGGTTTATCCAGAAAGAGTCCAGTAGGTGCTGCCTCCCCAGAAGTAAAGAAAAAGGAAATTTATAGTAAAGAAAAAGGCTAGTGGAACTGACATGGCCGTACTAGCCATAGAAGCATTGAAGCCGAGCTGTGTTCCAGAGGTTTGGTTCGAGGCGGTCATCGACTGGATTGCGAATACGATATGCCCCTCCTGCTAGCCCTTCATCGATTATGAAATGGATCTCCCATTTTGGCGAGAGCTTGTTCTTTTGCTTCCAAGGGAGATGAAGGACGAGGTCGCCGATGTTGTATGCCTTTGCCCGAACTTCCCAACTCTGGTAGCGTTGAGCCTGCTGCGAGTAAAATGTGGAGCGAGCCCGAGCTTCATCGCGCTCTTCTTCTTAGGCATCTAGGTCATCCTGCGGATCCAAATCAACTTCCTTTTCCTAATACATGCAGACTCTAGAAGCATCGTGAATGATATCACATGGGAGAATTGCTTCTCCGCCATACACCATGAAGAAAGGCGTATATCCCGTTGATCGGTGAGGGGTAGTGTGCAGTCCCCATAATATGGAGTCGAGCTCCTCCACCCAGTGACAGTCAGATTGTTTCAGGGAATGGACCAGGCGAGGTTTTATGCCACTCATGATCAATCAGTTGGCCCGACTTGTCCATTGCTTTGTGGGTGGTACACCGAAGCGTAGTCGAGCATGATGCCCATGTTAGCACACCGGTTTTAACTTCCTGGGCCATGAAATTAGATCCATTATCCCTGGTTATGATGTGGGGGACACTGTAATGATGCACCACTCCGGATATGAAGACGATGACTGGTTTGGACTTTGCTGAGGTTATTGGTTTTGCTTCGATCCATTTAGTGAATTTGTCGACCATGACCAGTAAGTATTTCTTTTTCTTGGTCCCCCTTTAAGTGGTCCGACCATATCTAGCCCCCAGACCGTGAAAGGCCAAGTACTGGGTATAGTCCAGAGAGCCGTGGGGGGCATATGGCTTTGGTTGGCAAAAGGCTGGCATCCAACGAAATGTTGGACTAGAGTATGGGCGTCCACGCGAGCGGTGCACCAAAAAACCTGCTCGAAATGCCTTGTGTACCAAGGCTCGAGCTGCCGCGTGGTGACCGACCATTCCAGCATGTATTTCAGCCAGAAGTTGCTGCCCCTCCGTCTTGGATATGCATCGTTGTAGGACTTCAGTAGTGCTTTTCTTGTACAGCTCACCCTCGTAGACTTTGTAGGCTTTGGAGCGCCGGACTATATACGCCATGCCTCGGTTTGATCGTCGGGGAGCTCATGTCTTAGAAGGTAAGCCAAAAAGGGCTCGATCCATGGTGCAATTATGGTCATGACTTCATGAGCCGAAGGTGTTTCCTCGGGCGTCGAGCCACCGATGATGTCGTCGTCTGGCTCAATGGCCGAAGGGATTATCTGAGCGGGGTCATCGGTGGCCGAATCCTTATAATTACCATCCTGCCATACCATAGATGGCTTGAAGAGGCATTCTAAGAAGGTGTTCTTTGGCACTGGGTCATGCTTGGCGCCCATGTGGGCGAGGACGTCTGCATCTTGATTACTGTCTCTAGAGGCATGGTGGAATTCTAACCCTTTGAACTGGGCTGATATTTTTAAGACCGTGTTTCAGTACACCGCCATTTATGGGTCTTCGGCATCGAACTTGCCGTTTACTTGAGAGATGGAGAGGTTGGAGTCTAACAATACCTCGAGCCGTTGTACGCCCATTGACGTCGCCATCCGAAGAGCATGCAAAAGGGCTTCGTATTCGGCGGCGCTATTGGAATCTGTGTACATAATCTATAGTACATACCGGATAGTGTTGCCTCTAGGCGACGTAAGGATTACCCCAGCCCCAAGTCCGGCTAACAATTTGGAGCCATCAAAGTACATTTATCCAATGTGAGTACGTACTATATTCCCGAGGAAGCTCAGACTCCGTCTATTCGGCCAGGAAACCGGCTAGTACTTGAGATTTAATAGCTCGGCGTGGCTTGTACACGATCTCAAAGGGAAGGAGCTCCATGGCCCATTTGACAACACGACCTGTGGCATCCCTATTATTAATAATGACATTCAAGGGTACCTCGGATGCAACCGTGACCGAACACTCTTGAAAGTAGTGTCGGAGCTTTCGGGATGCCATAAAGACTGTCTAGGCCATTTTCTAATAGTGCGGATATCGGGATTTCCATGGAGTGAGTACTTCCAATACATAGTTAACATGTCTCTGCACCCGGAACTTATGAAATTCTGCCTCTCGTTCTACCACGAGCACTGTGCTCATGACTTGATTCATGGCTGAGATATATAACAGCATAGGTTCCTCGATGCCAGGTGCTGTCAGTATGGGGTTGCTTGCTAGTAGTGTTTTTATCTCCTCTAGTGCGGCAATTGCCTCATCTGTCCATTCAAACTTTTTGGTCTTTTTGAGAAATCTATAGAGCAGCAGGGCCTTTTCAATGAGGCGGGAATTGAAGCATCTTAAAGCTGCAATGCAACTTGCCAGCTTCTGGACGCGTTTAAGCTCTGTGGGTATTGCCAGCTGGGATAAGGCTCGGATTTTAGCCGGATTGGCAACATCTTAAAGCTGCAATGCAACCTGCCAGCTTCTGGACGTGTTTAAGCTCTGTGGGTATTGCCAGCTGGGATAAGGCTCAGATTTTAGCCAGATTGGCCTTTATCCCTCTATCAGAGACAATATATACAAGCAGTTTTCCGGCAGGAACTCCGAAGACACATTTGCACAGGTTGAGCGGTATATCATAGGCTCGCAAGTTCTCAAGGGTCTGGTGGAGGTCGTCTACTAGCTGGCTGACGTGTTTGGTCTTAATTACCACGTTGTCTATGTTTGATTCAACTGTTTTGCCGATTTGGTTTTCTAGGCATGTTTCAGTCATGCACTGGTATGTGGCGCATGTGTTTTTAATTCGAAGGGCATTGTGTTGAAGCGGAAGGGCCCGTAGGGGGTGATGAAAGCAATTTTTGCCTGGTCGGAGTCCTTCATTTTGATTTGATGGTATCCGGAATAGGCATCGAGGAAACACAGTGAGTTATGTCCGGCGGTGGCTAAGGGAGTCCTGGCTTAAGGGGTCCTCGGGCGTCTGGCTAGCGTGACGTGGGCCGGACTATTGGGCCATGAACATACAAGACAGAAGACTATCTCCCGTGTCCGGATGGGACTCTCCTTTGCGTGGAAGGCAAGATAGGCGCCCGGATGTATTATTTCCATTCTATGTAACCGACTTTGTACAACCCTAGGCCCCTCTGGTGTCTATATAAACCGGAGGGTTAGGTCTGTAGAGGCAATGATAATCATACAGGCTAGACTTCTAGGGTTTTAGCCATTACGATCTCGTGGTAGATCAACTCTTGTAACCCCCCATACTCATCAATATCAATCAAGCAGGACGTAGGGTATTACCTCCATCAAGAGGGCCCGAACCTAGGTAAAACTTTGTGTCCCCTGTCTCCTGTTACCATCAACCTTAGATGCACAGTTCGGGACCCCCTACCCGAGATCCGCCGGTTTTGACACCGACATTGGTGCTTTCATTGAGAGTTCCTCTGTGACGTCAAAGACAGGATTGATGGATCGCCTTGTTATCAAGGACAGTATCACCTCCGGAGGAGCCTTGGCCTCAGGCCAAACCCTCCTGCTGGGCGGCTTTACCATGACCGCTCATCCGGCCGTTAAGCCGACGATGACTTCTCGGGCCATCGAAAATCGCCTTCGTGTTAACCCTGAATACTACAAACGGATGGATCCGAGAGAGTTGTCATCTTTAAACGAGCTCCGGGATCGCACCGTCGCCTTGGGGGTCGCCACAGACTACGATCGGATTGGGCTAAAACTCCATCAGAGAGAAATCAAATCTCCGCCGATCACCCATCAAATAGCGGTAGTGGAGGAGCAAATCAACAACTCTTCCTCTATATTGAGGATGAACTATGTTTGGATTTCTGAGCTCGAAGAGCCGGATACCCGTCCGCGGAACAACACGCCCCGTCCTCCGAACCTAGAATGGGAGGGCGGACCTGAAAATCGGTTGATATCCCGGAGCCCGAACTATCAAGCTCGGAAGTTCCTCAAACTCCGGATCCGAAATTGGGCCAGGGTTCGGATCTAAAGCCACCCACCCACCCAGATATGCATGATCTCATGTGCATACGACAGTAATCTTAGGAAACAGTCCATCACTTTTGGGCCAGATTCCTCCTCGTCAAAGATAAGATTAAAGATTGTCACGACGAAGACGCGATCTTAGAATTCGGCAATAATTGCAAGGACGAAGGAATCCTCAACGCCATCAACCGCCATCACGTATTACACTTCGCCAACTTGGAAACCATAGTATAGAAGTACTGCGCAATGGAAAGCGCCTGGAAAGCTCAGGAAGCTCGCTGGGAACCACCGGTTTCCACTCAACCCCTCGTCCGAGCAAAAAGGATGCACCCTCGCGGGGCGCCCGACCCAATAGTAAAGAAATCTAAGCCCATCACGGGGCGCGGAACCATTCTGGAGGGATGGCTCGATAGGCCATGCAAAATACACACAACACCGGATACCATACCAACCCACATCCTTAGAGCATGTTGGATACTCCGGCAAGTGGCCAAGAGCGGCGAGGATATCCTCACCACAAACACCGCAGAGCAACTCCCCCCAGAACACGACGACCATGGAGTATTGATAGTCTTCAAGACTTTCGCTTCAAACAATCGGCGCAAGAGGGCACTCCGCGACCTCGCTGAAATCTGCAAAGTGGCAACAATAAATCCTTGGAACGATTGACACGGCCATAACTTTCAACACCAGTGACGAACCAAAAATCCGGTCAGTCCGGGCACCAGCCGCCTTGGTCCTTAACCCAATTGTGGATGGCTTTCGGCTCACTAAAGTGCTCATGGACGGTGCCAGTGGACTAAACCTCATCTACAAGGACACACTGAGTAAAATGGAAATAGACAGGAGCCGCATCGAGCATAGTAATACAACCTTCGAGGGATCATTCACAGCCAAGAGGCACAATGCGTGGGGAAAAGTACACTCGATGTGGTATTCGGCACGCCGGAGAACTATCGGTCCGAAGAGATAACCTTCCAAGTGGCCCCTTTCAATAGTGGATGTCATGCCTTGTTGGGGCGAGATGCATTCACACGCATTCAAGCTATACCTCATTACGGGTATATGAAGCTCAAGATGCCCGGGCCCAACAATATTATCACTCTTGCTAGTGATCCGGACATAGCCCTCCGCGCCGAAAACAAAATAGCATCCCTAGCCCTCGAGGCACTGTCTGAGGCCCTCGTGGTCGAAGAGTTAATCGCACTACGCTCTACGGTGGATAGGGACGATGTAATCCTTGATAAGCATCCCAAATCCACCTCCTTCAAACCAGCAGACAAAATAGTCAAATTTCAAGTCCACACGACGGACCCTAAAAAGACAGCTTCCATCGGGGCACAACTGGACCCAATAGTTGATACTTCACTATGAACATTCTTGCGCGAGAACTAGGATATATTTGCCTAGCACCCTTCTGATATGCCAGGAATCCCACACAGGTTAGCCGAACACAGCCTCAATATATTGAAGGGATATAAGCCGGTCAAGCAAACACTACGGCGCTTTTCCAAACCTAAACAACAAGCCATGGGGGAGGAGCTATCCAAGTTAATCGAGGTCGGATTCATCAGGGAAATAAAACACTCGGACTGGCTAGCAAACCTGGTGATGGTACGAAAGAAGGACAAATCATGGCGCCTGTGCGTCGACTTCAAAGACCTCAATAAGGCTTGCCCTAAGGATCCCTTCCCCCTCCCCCGCATCGATGAGATCATTGATGCCACTGTAGGATGCGACTCACTGTGTTTCCTCGACGCATACTCTGGATACCATCAAATTAAAATGAAGGAATCCGATCAAGCCGCAATGGCATTCATCACCCCATACGGGCCTTTCTGCTTCAACTTTATGCCCTTTGGGCTTAAAAACGCCGACGCCACCTACCAACGCATGATTCAAACATACCTGGAGAAGCAAATCGGCAAGACGGCGGAAGCATATGTGGATGCCGTCGTCATCAAGACTAAACACATCGAGTCATTAATAGACGACTTGCGTCCCACATTCGACAACATCCGGACATATGACATTAAGCTCAATACAGAAAAGTGTGTTTTCGGCGTTCTCGTCGGAGAGCTACTGTGCTTCATCGTTTCCAATAGAGGAATTGAGGCAAATCCAGCCAAAATCCGAGCTTTGTAACAATTGGCTACACCAACCGACCTTAAATAGGTCCAAAAATTAGCCGGATGCGTCGCAGCTTTAAGCCGCTTTATCTCCAGACTAGGAGAAAAAATATTGCCACTTTATCGCCTTCTTCGATGTTCCAACCACTTCGAGTGGACAGAAGTAGCAATAGCCGGACTGGACAAAATAAAGGCTCTTTTAGCGAGCAACCCAATCCTGGCCGCACCAAACGTTGACGAACCGATGTTATTATACATCTCTGCAACACACTAGGTGGTGAGCGCAGTGCTTGTCATTGAGCGAGAAGAGGACGGACACAAGTTCCCACTCCAGAAAACGGTATACTATGTATCCACTGTCCTCACACCATGCAAATCCCGGTACCCTCATTACCAAAAGATAGCATATGCGGTATTCATGGCATCCTGGAATCTACGACACTACTTCCAAGAGTGTTTGATTACGGTAGCTTCCGAAGTACCACTCAATGATATAATAAATAACCGCGATGCTACGGGTTGGATTGCCAAGTGGGCTATTGAGCTCCTACCATTTGACATAACATACAAACCACGCCAGGCCATTAAATTCCAGGTATTGGCCGACTTCGTCGCCGAATGGACAGAGGCTGAACTCCCTAAAGAGTACGAAACTTATTCCAACAGGGTCATGTACTTTGATGGCTCTAAAATGCTGGCTGGTTTAGGAGCAGGCGTCGTTTTAACATCCCCCACTAGAGACACAGTCCAGTATATACTCCAAATATTATACACAGACTCCAACAATGCAGCCGAATACGAGGCCTTATTGCACGGTCTTCGGATGGCTACCTCCATGGGCATACAACGCCTAGAGGTGTGCAGGGATTCAAATCTCGCAATATCCCAAATAAGTGGAGACTTCGATGCCAAGGATCTCAAGACGGCGGCCTATCATAACGCCGTACTCAAGATATCATCTCGGCTCGAGGTACTCGAGTTTCATCATGTGGCTCGAGAAAGTAATCAAGCGGCGGACATCCTTGCTCGCATGGGCGCCAAGCGCGACCCCGTCCCGCCTAACATCTTTTTTGAAAGGCTCTTCAAGTTATCTATGGTGTGGCAGGATGAGAGTGGCAACACTAGCCCAGATCCGACTATACCCCAGATTCCGAACAAAATACCGATATCATCGGCGGTTGAGCCACCGAAATAACACCATCGGCCCATCTAATAATGGCAGTAATTGCCCCATGGACCGAACCGTTCTTGGCCTACCTTAATAGGTGAGAGCTCCCTGAGGACCAGAATAAGGCTCGCTGCATTGCTTGGCGCTCGAAAGCCTACCAGGTCCATGACGGAGAGCTCTCCAAGAAAAGTGCTATCGGAGTCCTTCAAATATGTATCTCCGAAGAAGAAGGAAGGCAACTCCTGGGCGAAATTCATGCTGGCCTCGGTGGTCACCAAGCCGTGGCTCGGGCCCTTGTAAGTAAGGCCTTCCGTACAGGTTTCTTCTGGCCGACGGCCCGAGCAGATGCATAGGACTTGGTCCAACGTTGTGTCGGATGCCAGCTCTTCGCCAATCAAAGCCATATGCCGCCTACTGCACTACAAACAATCTCCATTACTTGGCCTTTTGCGGTCTAGGGGCTTGACATGGTGGGACCCCTTAAAGGAGGGAGCCATAAGAAAAAATATCTGCTAGTCATGGTAGATAAATTCACCAAGTGGATAGAGGCCAAACTAGTGAAAATGGCCGAAGCTGGACCAGTGATAGACTTTATCCAGTGTCGTGCGCTGTTATGATGTCCCACACATCATCATCACTGATAATGGCTCCAATTTCAAAGCCGATGAAGTGAAATCCTGGTGTGCTAAATTGGGCATTAAACTCCATTACGCCTCGGTCTATCATCCACAAACAAACGGTCAAGTCGAATGAGCTAATGGTCTTATTATGAGCGGCATTAAGTCTAGACTAGTGCGGCCTTCGAAAGAATCAGACAAGCACTGGGTTGAGGAGCTCGACTCCGTACTCTGGGGGCTGCGGACCATGCCCAATCGCACTACCGGATATACACCCTTCTTCATGGTGTATGTTGTAGAGGCTGTGTTGCCCTGCGACATTATTCATGACTCACCTCGAGTGCGCATGTATGAAGAGAGAGGCCGAGCTTGATCGGCAGGACGGCTTAGATGCCCTGGAGGAGGAGCACGACACCGCAAAAGCCCGTTCCGCATTTTATCAACAGCAGGCTTGCAGATATCAAAGTAGAGAAGTGTGGGCCAAGACATATAACATTGACGAACTCGTTCTACACTTACCAGAGAAGAAAAAGGACAAACTCAAGCCCACGTGGGAGGGTCCCTTCATCATAGATGAAGTTCTCACTGGAGGAGCGTACCTCCTACGTGATGCATCTGACAACCGCTTAGAGCCGAACTTGTGGAATGCCGCCAGACTCCGAAGATTCTACGCCTAGAGCCAGACTCTTTGTTTGTCTTCTTCTCCCATTGTTTCCATTATTTTCTTTTCGTCTCTTTAACTTTTCGTTTAGCTCTTTAGATCTTGTGTGGCCAAACCGCACACCTATGATGTGCACATCCTTAAATGTATACACTCATAATACCTGGGGGCTTTTTTACAGAAGCTTATTATTATTTTCCGAGCATCAAGCTTAACACATATGCGTCCTTTTCCGCATATGTATCTTTTCTTCGCCATTATATGCATCGTTATGACTAAAGTATTGGCCAAGCTGGTTTGCCTGGCTCATGTGCTTATGCCCTACATTCCCATTTGTTCGGCTAGCGCATAAAGGGAGCACCTCTACGATTGTTACTGTCGTTCATCCGGACGTGTACCTCAGACTGGGTGAAGCTGGAAGCCATTCTCAAGGGAATATTGGGTCGGCAGACTAAAGACGTGTTACACTCATTACACTATGAACCCCCAGATGTCACTCACACTGCAATTTTTTCAATCACAGTTCGGACATGCATACTAACGCATATCCGCCCAGGGAAAGGAACCCTTAATGGAACTATTCTCCCTGGAAGATGTTTCTTACAATTACAATGTCATATAACATAGCTAGCCGGATACAACTTGTCTGTTCAAGCAACTATGACCCCTATGCCTGGTTTCCACGCATGCCCAGTTTATATTACAGAGCGGGTATTCAGAAACACTCTGAGCCTTTGGGTCCAGAGGTCGAAGCAAAAAGGTCTGCTATGACAATCGTTTTACAATCCGGCTAGGGACAAATTTGTCAATTGAAGTACATAGTCATTTGGACTCAAAAACTTCTTCCTCTGCCGTCTAACAGGCTGTCTAGCTTACAATCCTGTTGAGAATATTTGGCGGCTACCTTTACTTGGTCGTATACCAAACTAACTAGAATTTCTTTTCCATCTGACCCCTTAGGTCCGACCCGGGCCATATGATTCGAATCGAGCTTGGTGTACCATGTTTTACCATGTCCCGGGCCTCTCGTGCACCTTCTCGACAGGACGATATCTTCCATAATCAGAACCGCCGTCGACCTCCCTCGAATAGCTTCACAAGCTCCTCCATACTCCCTGGAGGAGAGGCGGATGGCCACAAAGCTTTGGCAGTGCTCCGCATTGCTTGCCGAGCTCGCTCGTGCAATTGGGACAACTCTTGCAGAAGGTCGCCTTGAGAGCCGGACATTTCCTCTTCGGGACGGCCAGTTAACATACCTGTAGACATAAATCTGTCAGAACATTTCTTCGCCGAATTACATAAAGGTAAAGTCAAACACATAATGAATATACCGCCTTGTATCCTCCTATTCTCTTTGACGGCGTCAGCTAGCTGGGCTCGCACATCTTTTAGTTCTTCGCCCAGCAGGGTATTGGAATCCTGCAGCTTGTTCTTTTCATCCCTGACCCGCGTCAGCACACATTCGCCTAGCGCATGTTGCCTTTTGGCCTCCTGTTCACCAGCCTGGGCGTTTTAAAGTTTTTCCCTCAGTTGATCTATTGATCCTGTCAGCGGAAAAACAACAGTATTAACATTACTAGAATATGATTATACTTTTTCCTGATGCGGGGAAACATTACCAGGCGATGCCCCCTTGGATTTCTCCAATTCGGCGGTAGCCGCAGCTAGCTGGGTCTGACATTTTTCCAGCTCTTGAGACAGCAGGCTATTCTTCTCCATGAGTACTTGATTACAAAATGATCCTTAAATCAGTTATATCAGATGCTTCAAGTCTCAGGGGCTACCGGTATATGATTATCAAATCTACACTTACCAACATATCTTTTAAATGTTGGTCCGTGGCTCTGGCAAGTCCATCACGAGCAGCTCGGATGTATGCATCGATTGAGTTGAAGGCATTGAATGCCTCTTTTGAAAAGTCAGGGTCATGGAGAGCGGCCCTCTGGCGCCAATGATTCATGGCACTCTCCACTTCAGAGTTTGTGATGGGCATATCGTCCGAATCCTCTACAGAAGGACAGTCCGGCGCCACTCCCGTGTCAGCCCCCATCCTTAGGGCAGGGCCTAGAATCTGACTAGTGGAGGCATGGCCGGCAGGATCCCCAGACATAGGCCGGCGAATGCTTTTCCTGATAAGACATAGCGGATAATGTCACAGTTTGATATGACTGCCAGGAGGCATGATTAAAAAATCATACCTCTATGATGAAGGTTCTGTTGTATTGTTGTTCGGCTTTCTCTTTGAAGATTTGCTCGGCGCGGGCATCGCTCTCCTAGGAGATGCCTCTGGTACACGTTGTGGCGTCGAGCGCCTCCCCTTTGGAGCATGAAATAGTGCGGTGGGTGAGGCGTGATGAGGAAGCTCTTTCGAAGAAGGTGTCTCTTGATTACTTACATGTGAGGCAGGAAGAACGTTGGGATAGTCGGCCACGATTGGCACTACTGTGCCATCATAGCTCGCCTGGTAGAATACTCCCTCCTCGAGCTCCACAAATATGTCCGGATCCTCTTCGAATCTGGGGTCAAGGTCCCGGTTGTGATCCTCTAGCTGTGGGGCGGGGTTAGGGATCCCCTCGGTAACCTTCTGCCATTCCTGTTACAAATAGATGGGTTAATGTCCATTAAAAGTGATTCAGGGAGAGGATTGAGTGAAGTGGTGGGATTAGAGCTCACCCAGCTCTGAGGATTTTACATGGAAAATCCATCTCGACGTTTAAGACGAGTAAACTCCTCTTTCTCCCCTTTGAACAGTTCAACCAATATTTTGACCAAAGCAACGGGGGTGTCCGGACCCTTTCGACCGCAGCATGAGGCGTCATCCTCCCCATTATAGTACCACATGGGAAGCCCTCTGTATTAGAGTGGCTGGACCCCCCGCACTATGGAAGTCGCCATCACCTTGATTATTGATAATCCTGACTGGGCAAGTGTCCTTATCTTGCCCATCAATTGACGGACTTCCGCGCTATCTTCCTCCTCGAGGCTCCGACGGCGCCAGCTGTGGTGTTTCTTCAACAGAGCATTTGACAATTTGGGAAGACCCGTTCAAACTGGGTCAGGGAGAGCAACATCTTCAATATAGAACCATTCTGAGGGCCATTCTTCGGGCTCCTTCTTCGGCGTACTGGATAGGTATCCGCTCCCGGCTATGCGCCATACTTCGGCGCCGCCCACCTCGAATATCGACCCCTCTCAGTTGCGAGGGACGAGGCAGAATAGCTTCCTCCACAAATCAAAGTGGGCTTCACAGCCCAGGAAAAGGTCGAATAGGGACCAGATCCGCGGGGGGAAGGAATCCCTATGTTTGGAGCTTAGCCAGGTGCTCATGGGTTATAGAACATCTCTCCCAATCGCCTTTTTCGGAGCCGTGAGGGCGGGAGTTGGAACTGGGGACACTAGCCATGTTGAATGGTTTCCCCTGGCAAAGCTCTAAGGATTTTTCCGCTGGGTGTGGAATGGATCTGAGATCCAATCCCTTTAAATAGAGGCCTTTGTTACATGGCCGGTGGAGCTATGTGCAAAAAATACCCTGACCTCTCGTATTCGCTCGACACGTGGAAGCAGAAGATGTGGAGGCACAGAAGCCGATGGGTGCGATATTAAGTGGAAGGCCCAATACAGCTCTTTAAGTCAGGTACTTCGAAGTTATCGGAGGAGGAACCCGCCTTGCAATGCCGAAGACAATCTACATGTCAGACACCTTGTCATTGAAGCCTGGTTCGGGGGCTACTCAGGGAGTCCTGGATTAAGGGGTCTCGGGCGTCCGGCTTGTGTGGTGTGGGCCGGACTATTCGGCCATGAAGATACAAGACAGAAGATTCTCTCCCGTGTCCGGATGGGACTCTCCTTTGCGTGGAAGGCAAGCTAGGCGGCCAGATGTATTATTTCCTTTCTATGTAACCGACTTTGTACAACCCTAGGCCCCCCCGATGTCTATATAAAATGGAGGGTTAAGTCCATAGAGGCAATCATAATCATACAGGCTAGACTTCTAGGGTTTTAGCCATTACGATCTCGTGGTAGATCAACTCTTGTAACCCCCATACTCATCAATATCAATCAAGCAGGACGTAGGGTATTACCTCCATCAAGAGGGCCCGAACCTGGGTAAAACTTCGTGTCCCCTGTCTCCTGTTACCATCAACCTTAGATGCATAGTTCGTGACCCCCTACCCGAGATCCGCCGGTTTTGACACTAACAGTGGCGTCAATAATCTGGTCTATGTGGGGTAGAGGGAAGGGATTCTTTGGGCAAGCCTTATTGAGGTCTTTGTAGTAAATGCATAGCCACCAGGATTTGTCCTTTTGGGGCACCATGACCAGGTTCACCAACCACTCGGGGTGTTTTATTTCTCTGATGAATCCGGCTTCAAGTAATTTGGCTAGCTCTTCCCCCATGGCTTGATGGTTGGGTTTGGAGAATTGTCAAAGCACCTGTTTGATTGGCTTGAATCCCTTAATTATGTTCGGATTGTGCTCCGCCAGTCTTCGTGGGATTCCTGGCATGTCCGAAGGGTGCCAGGAAAATATGTCCCAATTCTCATGTAGGAATGCACGTAATGCCTCATCGACCGCAGGGTCTAGCTGGGCTCCAATGGTCGCTGTTTTGTTCGGGTCCATTGAATGCACTTGGAATTTGATGATTTCATCAGCTGGTTTAAAGGATGTGGACTTGGGGCTCTTGCTGAGGGTGACATCATCCCTATCCACCATTGTTTGGAGCATGGTTAATTCCTCGGCTTGCTAGAGCCTCGGATAATGCCTCGAGGGCGATAGATGCTATTTAGTTTTCAGCTCGAAGGGCTCCATCTGGATTTCTTGTGATTGTGATCACGCCATTGGGCCTTGGCATTTTGAGTTTCATGTACCCGTAATGTGGAATGGCCTGAAACCTTGCGAATGCCTCTCGTCCTAATAGGGCGTGGTATCTGCTATGGAAGGGCACAATGTGGAAGACTAACTCTTGGGACCTCTAGTTCTCTGGAGCGTTGAATACTATGTCTAGGGTGACTTGACCAAAGCAACGCGCCTGTTTACCGGGGATAATTCCTCTAAAGGTAGTTCGGCTCTGTTCGACTCGAGATCTGTCGAACTGCATTTTATCAAGGGTGTCCTCGTAAATGAGGTTTAAACCACTTCCTCCATCCATGAGCACCTCGGTTAGTCTAAAGTCGTCCACTATGGGGTCGAGGACTAGGGCGGCGTGTGCAAGAATAAAGCGGGCCCTTGGTTCGTCTTCCTCATCGAAAGTAATTGATGTTTCTGCCCGGGAGTTTGGGGTTGTGACCAGGTGGACTTGACCGAGCTCTCGAAGGGCCCTTTTCCTCTGAATGTTCGAGGAGAAAGTTTGGTAGATCATCACAACATCATTCTGACCGTATGGGGGTGTTGCCGATCTTCTATCGGAGGGTGTGAGTCCAAGGATAGCTTCGCCGCTCTTGGCCACCTGCCTGAACAAACAGCAACCTCGAAGTCTGTGGGTTGGGTTTGTATTAAGCAAGCCCGAGTGTATGTGGCATGGTTTGTCCAGTAGCTCATCCAGGACTGTTCTAGGTCTTGTGAGGCTCGAGTCTTATTTTTGGCGGGCTCGTGTTTGGGTGACCGTCATGAGTATATGTGCTTTGCCTGAGATTTTCTAGGTTGCTCAGCATGGGTTGACTCCATACGCATTTGTTGTGCCTTCCAGGTGCTTTCCATGGCGCAATATTTATGTACTATGTCTGATAACTTGGTAAAGCTTTGCACATGGCGACGAGCGAGGGCGTTCAAGACTCCTTCGTCCCGGCAATTCAACCGAAAGGTGCTATTGTTTCTTGATCGCAGCAATTCGTCATCTTTTTTTCACGAGGATGAATCTGGCCTAGTGCGGATTCCGTATTGACCAGACAATGTAGCTTAACGTACATCAGATCCTATGTGATAGGGTTTCCGGAGTCTGGGGAATATGCCACATGGTGGGCGGGTGGGAAAAAACTTCATGCTTTGGCTGTTTGGATATTCGGAGTTTTAGCGGTGGTGTTGGGCATCTCGAGGATATTCGGTACGCTAAGTGCGGCTTCCGAATTGACTGGACAATGTGGCACAGATTCGAGATCGCGCTTAGGATCGATGTCTGGCCCTGAGCTTTCTTCGGGGTGGAAATCAGATTCCCGGCTCAAGGCCTGGACGAGGTCGCCGCCGACCGGAACATGGTTTGTTTTTTGTTTTCGCGACTACGAGCCTTCGGCCAACTCTTCAATGGTGGCAACAAGGTGTGTGATAGGTGGGGTAACAATTTCCCTGTTATCGGGCTTGAGCCTGATCTGTTTGTAAACCGAGGTTTGCCGCTGAGAGTCCCATGGCATGAATCCGGTCTAGCATCCTATTTAATGACGAAAGATCTGCAGGATCCATGCTCCTCGCATATTCGGTGTTGATGCGTAGGACCGGCTCCTGGTCTTCGTATGCCCAGGATGCATCCTGGCTCGAAGCCAGATTCGTAGAGGGGAGAGGGAGTCCGGCCAGGGTTGACTCCTGGTCTTCGGGCACAATGGCCGCATTAGGGCTTGATGCCAGGTGCGAGATAGGGGTCGATCCGGGGGTCGGATCAGAGAAGGGTCCCAGAGTTGAAGCTTCTGGGGCTTCAGGCATCTCGGGCAAAGCAGAGAAGTCGACGAAGGTCAAATCGCCCCGGGCATCAACAACATACTCAAGGTTGCCGAACCTGATCTAGTACTCAGGGGCGAAGTTGTCGACTCAGTCCAGGTGACCGGCCGTGTTGGCATGCAGAACGATGCTGCCGAATATGATAAGCTAGCCAGGGACGAAGATGTCCCCGGTATTGATGTCGTCTCCGATGATCCAGTGAGCCATCAATCCTTCGGCAATCCGACAGCAGAAATCTTAATGACGAACGTGGGACACGATATTTACCCAGGTTCGGGCCCTCTCTAAGAGGTAATACCCTACGTCATGTTTGATTATATTGCTTGTGTATATGGGGATTATAGAGTCGATCTACCACGAGATCAGAGGAACTAAACCCTAAACTAGTAGGATGGTGATTGTTCTCTAGCCTCTACAAACTAAATCCCCTGGTTTATATAGACACCAGGGTTATAGGGTTATAGAAAGTCAGTTACAATAAAGGAACAAGGACATGCCGGATATTCTATCTTGACTTGGTGTACACACCTAGGCACAAAAGGTCTCTTGTCCGGATACGATGCCGCCCCGTAGTTTGGTTCTTCAGTAGCCATAGCACGGCCCAACTATCCGGCCCATGAGAGATACGCCGGCATCCCGAGGACCCCCTAGTCCAGGACTCCCTCACCCACACATAGCAATACATGTCACACATATGTGTAACATGCAAGTATGTGTTGTACAACATGGCATCACAATGTGACTCTACAACTCAAGTATAGATAAGGCTCAAATAAGCCATAAATAGATATTACAAAAGGGGTCACATGACCCAACATACAAAGTCATACAAGCAACGGAAGCACAAACATGTCTTAGTACAGATAAGTACCAAAGAAAAAGGTTGAGAAGCATGACTATCTACAAGGCCCTCCATAGGAAACAGACCTCTTTCTGGGATTCCCAAGCTACTCATCGAAGTCCATGTGGAACTACTAGTGAGACTGAAGTCTCCTCTGCAAAAACATAAACTAAGCAACCATGAGTACAAAGGTACTCAACAAGACTTACATCGAAACTATCTACATATGCGCCAGGTATCAATTAAAGGGGGTTGTGGAGTTTGATGCAACAAGGCAGATTTGACTCAGTAGCTATCCTGCACTACGACTACTGGTAATTATCACAACAATACACCACTATTGATGCTCGCCCGTCTCCTTACAAGAAGGCCATCCATAGCACTCACACTTATCTTGCGTATTTTAGGGTATCTACTTAAAGTTGTCTATGAACCATATAAGTCTCCAAGTAGTCCATATCCAAGGACGCGGTTATTCGAGTGGATCATTAACCCTGCAGCGGTGTACTTCTTCACACATGTCTCACCACTTACCACCATATACACATCATGTATCTCGGAAACCTTCAAGCAGAGGCCCGACGAGGGTGTCGGCCACAACCTGACTAGCCATGCAAGACTCTAGTCCAGGTTTATCGCCTATATGAGGCTGAACCCGCAAGGGAAGTCCGACACAAGTTTCCATTACAGCCCAAAGGATGTGTGAAGGGTTCCCAAGCCCACCTCATGGGTGGAACTACGCTTGGTACACCGGTCCACTGTGCCTAGTCTTCCCCAACCCACCTGTACCGGGGCCACTTGGTAGGCAAATAGCATGACCTACAAACACCATAAGCTAGTTGCAACTCCTAGACAGAGATCAAGGCGATTAATAAGTCGAGAGGGTCCATGGGCTTCGGGCTCAATGAGTGGTAGTAACTGTTCTTGTATAACATCAATAGAACTCAGTTCTTAAAGGACGGTCTCAATGAGACAACCCACCATGTACTCCTACATGGTCTCTCATCGCTACCTTTACCAAATTGTGTTCACGCACTCAGCTTTCAACATCAGAACATGATCAAAACATTCCAATTCATTCCCAGGTGACTTAGACCTGACACAACTCTAAGCATAGCAAGCATGGCATGTATGAAGTCACAACATGGCTCAAGCAACTCATAATCATGCTAGAAAGGTTTAGCTATTCACCGTGACAATGACAGATCATGCAAAGGAATGGGTTCAACTATCGCAACATGTAACCATTGAATCATTGTTGTCCTAATGCAATAAAAAATAGCAGGAGCGAGAGAGTAGGATTGTATCGGAATGATCAAGGGGTTTTGCTTGCCTGAAAGATCAACACAGTAGCACTACTCCTCACATAGATACTCGGCGCCACTCGCAGAAGTAGAACCTATCGAGAAGAACAGTACCGGAGAGGCAATCAATACTCAACATATGCAACAATATGAAGCATGATCATGACATGGTAAGAATGCTATGGATTGTGCTAATGCAACTAGCAATGATTTAAATGAAGTTGGTTTGAACCCGAGGTTCAAATTCAAACTCCATATAAGGCATTTGAAATGCCATTCATTTGAATTATCTTATATAACAACTTTAAGTTGTTCAAACATGCATGATCATGGCATAACAGACTCTTCATATTTTTTTGATCATTTTTCATATATAAATCATTTCCAACTAGCTATTGTTGAATTTATATGATTTTTTTTGAAGTTTAGGAAAATTCCTGAATTTAAATAAATCATTTCTAATTTGTTTTATATACAGAAAAGCTTCATGACGTCAGCACTGTATCAGCAGGTCAACACGGTCAAACCTGACCAGTGGGACATGTTGGTCAGTGACTCGGTGCTAAAAAGTGATTAAGTTAAATCCTAAGTGATTAGCCGGGCGGGCCCGCAAGTTAGTGAAGCAAGGGTCATTAGGGTTAGTGCTAAATAGTACTTAGGTCGGTGTTTAACAACCGGCGATGTTCAGACACGGCGGGGAGCGTCGAAAACCCCGCTCCAGCCATGGCTTTGAACATGGATGGGCTCTATGCGGAGCTGGCGATCACGCGCATCGACTCGTACAAGTGAGCTAGTCGGAGCCGACCTAAACCGACATCGATGTCTGTTTGCGCGACGGCAGGAGTTCCGCCAAGCTCGGAATTGGTGCTATGATGCGCTAGGGGAGGAACCAGTGGCTGCTACGTGCTCCTAGAAATATCATGAGCACGATTATGTGATGATGCTACATGCATGATTGTCTGCAACCATGGGGGCGTCATGGCCGACAGCGAGTGGCTCTCGGACTAGGTGCCTAGCATGGTTAGAGGATGCAATAGGTATGGGGATGAAAATGAAAAGGAGCAGGAGCTCACGAAGAGGCCGTGGCACATCTCGAGGTAGCCGGGGGTGATCTAGGGGCAGCAAATCCGTTGATGGTGTCTGACAGCAGTGCTCCAAGAAGATGAGCCGATGGCAATGGTGCAGAGCTCCCGAGCTTGCATGTGTCTGCATGGAGATGCTACGGAGCTCAACAAAGCTGCTGGACACGGCGACACGGTGAATGGACTATTGTGGCTGCGCGAACGGCGATGACACGTCCATGTTGCTCTCGGGCGGTTGCTAGGAGGTGAAGGAGAGAGGTCTAGAGAAGGGGATGAGGATGGGGAGGAGTCAAGGGGGTCCAGGGGCTGTGTGGCATCACGGCAGGCATCTAGCACAAGAAGGCGGACTAGAGGTTGCCTCGCGCGTGCGTGTGCACCGCAGGCACACGCTTTCGTGCCCAGTGGCACGAGGAAGAAGACGCCCCTATCCCTGGGATGGGCCAGGTAAGCACTCTCTCTCTCTCTCTCTCTCTCTCTCTCTTCGCCTTTCTTATTTTCTTATCTGTTTTTGTATTTTATTCTGTCTATTTTGATTTAGTACAAATACTAAACCATTTTTTAAAATTCTAAAAATATTTCTGGGCCCTTTTTGAATTACTGCAATGACCTCAACTAATTCCAGAATATTTGGAGCAACAAAACTTTCTATAGGAATTGTTTGCTCCAACTCAAATATGGTATGGATTAATTTAAAGCCCATATATGTCCTGGAAAAATGTGTACCATTTATGGTTTGGGTTTTCACCTTTTTCCCTAAATCATGAACACTTTTGTAGGACATTTGGGTTCATTGAAAAATATTTTAATTGAACCTATTTGAATTATTTTGGTGCTAGGGTTTGACATTTCCCATTTCAAATTAAATGAAATTTAAACATCATGCAAACAAGGGGAGCTATCCTAGTGCATTATTAGACTAGGGATGTGACAGAGTTCACCACAGAATAATAACTTACTAGACATATCGTAAGACTACAAACAGGAATTACTACATATCGAATGGGCATAAATAAATCTTTACCACTCACCTACATGTCCCACACTTAGAGGGGACTACTCATACATCATAAGATAAAAACCAATCATCTCGGAGAATAAACCCATGAAAACCATATAATTACACAGGGTAGATCCACAATGAAATGAATAACGACCAAACAAGTCCCGATCTCCAGATGAGTATGAATAGAGTTTACAAATTGATCTTACAAGTTGAAATTCCTCTTACAATAGTTAAGGATGAAATGATGATGGAGACGAAAGGACCAAAACTATGAAGATCTCTGGTGGTACTCCAAATCTCTTCTCCCTCTATTCTGGTAGTGGTGGCGGCGGCTAGGGTTCTCCTATGTGTCTTCGCTGTTCACGAAAGTGTCTTGTATTGATAAGGTGGAGCTCCAGGCACCTCATACGACCATCCATGCGAGCGGGTGTGCTCGCATGGAAGGCCATCTTTCACTCTATCTTGCCTAGTGGTTGAGCCTCCAACATGGAACTTGCTGCAGTTGACTTGATTTGCAGTAATTCTCCTTGGTTTCCTTCCATATGCCATATTTCTTGCCAAATAATGGAAAAATGGATCTTCTTCTCTATTAAAGGATTAGTGTTAGAAATAACTGAGAAGCGGTATGAACCTGGTGAAAACCAAGTAAAAAAGACTTGCAAATAATCATAAATTCTTTAGCCATAAATAAACATGAAGATGAGAAGGTTTGTTGAATTTGCTTTCAAGACCGACGACCGAAGATGAAGAATAGTTCGGATGAGCCGAGGAGCGTCCTCAACATGAAGACTGGTTCAGGAGGTACTAATGGTGGCATGGACTAGGGGGTACTCACTATGTTGTCTCCCAACAGGAGGGTTGGGCCGAGGATCCCCGTGGCGGTTCATTATCAGGACAATTCTGGCAACCATGTCGTATACAAGGGAGATTCCACAAGACTTGATGCAGAAGATGAGGACTCTTCTAAATCCTAGGCCTCTAGTACACTATATATACTGAGTCTAGGCTAGTCGATAGGACATATCCTAGGCATCTTAGATTCATTCACATCCGATCTCTTGGTAGATCACTTGTACTTTGTGCCCCTCCACAATTAATACAATAAATCAGGACATTGGGTTACCTCTTCGAGAGGGACTAAACCTGGGTAAACATCATGTCCCCTGTGTCCTTGTTACCATCTAACCAAGACTACCAGATCATTACCGCCTACCCGAGATCTGCCAGATTTAGCTCCGACACATTGCACATTTTTCTAGTTTTTAGTTTTCTTTTGCTTTGTTGACTTTGTAGGTATGTTGGCACACCACGATAAAAGTCAATGCAAGGATCAATAAGGTGGATTTCCGGGCACCAGATTCTGGCCCATTGGAGAGTTTACAAATTTGAGATTTTCCAAAATGCTCAAATTGAAGATCCAATGTCGTTGGTGTATTGGGATTTTCATACAAATCCAACGAGCCCAAGAATGTCCCAACTGGAGTTCATATGAAGAAATGATGACTAAATATGAAATGCAAATGCGTCGTCCAGAACAAAAGATAGCATCGGGTACAACTGTACCAAGTCATATCAGCACTCATACCAAACGGCCAGGGCTGTGAAAGCAGCCAATCTTTTGGGATTCCTCAAGAATTTCATTCGAGTTTGTTCCCTTGATTTCCTTGGTCATCAAGGGATTATTTGGGGTAGGATTTGTTTCATCTAGAGCCCTTGGATCAAAGGAGAGGAGTTACATCCACCGAGGAAACCCGTGGAGGCCGGCTATTTATACACCTCTAACACTTGCCGCTGATGGAGACTCATCATCAACTACCATGTATTCCTACAAGTCATCACACCTCCATTACGGCAACAAGGTCATCTTAATTGTAGAAGAAGCCCCGCACCAGCCTTCGGGTCGGTGCCATCTGCATCGCCACCGCCATGCCCTTCTCCTTCACCAAAGCAACATTGGCTTGCAACTTTACTCTTCCCTCTGTGTTAACCTTGTATATGCTTGAGAACTTCCATTAGTTCTCGAGAATTTGGATGAACTCTTAGTATGTATTTGAACTGAATACCGATATAATACAATGTCCTCTTTTTGCAAGTTTATGTTAATAATCTTTGTGATATTGGGTGAGTGCACCATTCAATATATTTTTCGATTAGGACACGAGGGATATTACTATCCGGATTAAATCCATGAGATGGTGGGATGTGGAAGTATAAGTGGTGAAAGTGGTTACTACCCTTCCTTCTTGGAACAATTGATAGGGGAATAATGGAACCGACCATCGTTGCGTTTGTGGGGTGGCCCTTAATTATCCTTAACATAGCATGCATGTGAGTAGGAATAGTAGTGGCAGGTGTGATACATGGCTGCTATTTTTACGAGGCTCCACCCACTGATAGAAATTATGCAAAGTGTCTTAGCTATCCAAACCTAAAACTATGCATCAGCACATGTTATGTAGATCACACTAGTAGTGATGACTTTTAACCCTTGAGAATGCTTTATTACTCAACTAGAGTCCATACCAACCTAGTACCTTTTATTTCATGTTCTTACCTTCTTGTTTAAAGTTCAGTTAAACTCCCTTTTTATTTCCGCATCCCCAACAACCGATAGAATAGGCTATTTCCGTACCAATGATTGAGTACGAACTTAGTTGTGTCCATGACAACATGTTGTGGGTTGGTAACTTGCTCCATTTGGGTTTCACACTTACTTACCTTGAAATTGCTACAATAAACTTGTGCACCTGCAGGACATCAAGCATTTTATGTTGTCGTTTCCGGGTAGCATAGTGTTTGGTCGTTACCATCCCAGTCGCACATAGTTTACTTTGTTTGTTGTTATTTATCTTACCGTTTTTGTTTAACCCAAACATACATTAAAAAATCTTTCTTTGGGATGCCAATAATAGGAGCCAAAGTTGTTGCATGAGAACAAATCTAGAGGAAGGGTTTATGATCAATATCAATATTCTTATAAAGGTATGGAAGTGGATGATAAATTGAGGGTATTGGATTATTGCACTCAAGGTATATTTGAATTCCCTTCATTTTGTGGGTGATACGTCCATTTTGCATCATGTTTTCCTACTATTATTTATAATGTTTTTATGTATAATAATGCTTTTGGGAGTAATTCTAATGCCTTTTCTCTCATAATATGCAAGGTTTACACAAAGAGGGAGAATACCGGCAGCTGGAATTCTAGACCTAAAAAAGCTACGTCAGAGTTGCCTATTCCGCACAATCCCAAATTTAGGGAGAATTATTTTGCAATATATAGAAAATACTGGAGCAAATAACTACCAGAGGGGGCCCACCAGGTGGGCACAACCCACCTGGGCATGCCAGGCAGACCAGGCGCGCCCAGGTGGGTTGTGCCCTCCTCGGCCCACCTCCGGTGCCCATATTCTGGTATATAAGTCATTTTGACCTAGAAAAAATAAGATAAGGACTTTCGGGACGAAGCTCCGCCATCTTGAGGTGGAACTTGGGCAGGGGCACTTTTGCCCTCCAGCAGAGCAATTCCACCGGGGGAACTTCCCTCTCGTAGGGGGAAATTAGCGCCATCGTCATCACCAACAACTCTCCCATCTTTGGGAGGGCCATCTCCATCAACATATTCAACAACACCATCTCCTCTCAAAACCTAGTTCATCTCTTGCATTCAATCTTTGTACCGGAACCTTAGATAGGTACTTGTGGGTACCTAGTAGTGTTGATTAGATCTTGTAGTTGATTACTATATGGTTTATTTGGTGGAATATTATATGTTCAGATCCATTATGCCATTTAATACCCCTCTGATCTTGAGCATGATTATCATTTGTGAGTAGTTACTTTTGTTCTTGAGGTCATGGGAGAAGTCATGTTGCAAGTAATCATGTGAACTTGATATGTGTTTGATATTTTGACGATATGTATGTTGTGATTCCCTTAGTGGTGTCATGTGAACGTCGACTACATGGCACTTCACCATATTTGGGCGTAAGGGAATGCATTGAGGGAGTAGTTATTAGATTATGTGTTGCTAGGGAGACATAAGCTTAAACCCCAGTTTAAGCCCTACTTCGTAAGGGAATGATTTGGATCCAAAAGTTTAATGCCATGGTTAGACTTTATCTTAATACTTTTCTCATAGTTGCGGATGCTTGCGAGGGGGTTAATCATAAGTAAGAGGGTTGTTCAAGTAATAACAGCACCTAAGCACCGGTCCACCCACATATCAAATTATCAAAGTAGCGAAGACGAATCGAACCAACATGATGAGCGAGGTATGGTGAAATTCCCATGTACCCTCAAGAATGCTTTGCTTATTATAAGAGACCGTTTTGGCCTATCCTTTGCCACAAAAGTATTGGGCTACCTTGCTGCACTTTATTTACCGTTACCGTTACGTTCTTAATACAAACTATCTTGCTATCAAACTACATGTTATGGACTATTTCAGTGCTTGCAGAAAATACCTTGCTCAAAACCACTTGTCATGTCCTTCTGCTCCTCATTGAGTTCGATACTAGTACTTATAGAAAGGACTACGATTGATCCCCTATACTTGTGGTCATCAATGATCTTTTCTGGCACCGTTGCCGGGGAGTGAAGTGCTCTTGGTAAGGAAAAATTATTACTACATGCTGAAATTTATTGCCACTTATTACTATGGAGGATCATCCTTTGAGGGGTTTATTTGGGGTATCTTCACCTTGACCGGAACCACAATTAGTTGCCCTCAACCTACTGCACCTACTGAAAATATTGGTTATGAGATTCCTTCAGGTATGATAGAACAACAGCTAGCTAATCCTTATGCACGAGATGGAACTTAATATCATGATATGCATTTGATACATCTGGATGAAATTTGTGGATTATTTAAGCTCGCAGGTTTATCCAGAGATGAAGCTAATAAGAAGGTTTTCCCTTTATCTTTGAAGGTAAAAACATTGGCATGGAATAGGCTATGCGATGATATTGGATCTTGGAATGGGAATCGATTGAAATTGGAGTTTCACCAAAAAAATATTCGATGCATCTAGTTCATCGTGATCGGAATTACATATATAACTTTTGGCCTCATGAAAGAGAAAGTATAGCTCTATCTTGGGGGGGGGGGGGGGGGGGGCTTAATTCAATGTTATATTCATGCCCCAACCATGAGCCCTCAAGAGAAATTTTTATTCGGAATTTTTATGCTATACTTTCTCATGATGATCGATCCATGCTCTATACTTCTTGCACAGGTTCTTTTATGAAGAAGACTCTTGAATTCAGGTGGGATCTTTTAGAAAGAATTAAACAGAACTCTGAAGATTGGGAAATCGATGAAGGTAAAGAGTCATGTATAAAGCTTAAGTTTGATTGTGTTAAATCTTTTATGAATACCGATGCTTTTCAAAAGTTTAGCACCAAGTATTCCAGGCATGTCGCAAGAGGGGTAATCTTTACACATCCCAACTACTAAATAAGAAAAGAATAAAGGGTTGGCTTACAATAGCCACTTCACACAAAACATAAATATAGCATTACATCATCCAGAATACAATCAAGGTCCGACTACGGAACCAAAATAAAGACAACCCCAAATGCATAGATCCCCGATCGCCCCGACTGGGCTCCACTACTAATCAACAAGAAACGAAACAACACAACGAACACGATCTTCATCGAGCTCCTCCTTGAGCTCGGTTGCATCACCTGCACAGTTATCATCGGCACTTGCAACTGTTTGAAGTAATCTGTGAGTCACGCGGACTCGCCAATCTCACACCCTCGCAATCAAGACTATTTAAGCTCATGGGTAGGAAAAGGTAGTGAGGTGGATCTGAAGCTAGCACTAGCATCTATGGTGGCTAACTTACGCAAATGAGAGCGAGAAGAGAAGCAAAGCACGATCGATAAACTATCATGATCAAGAAGTGATCCTGAACTACTTACGTTCAAGCATAACACGAGACTGTGTTCTCTTCCCGGACTTCGCCGAAAAGAGACCATCACGGCTACACACGCTGTTGATTCATTTTAATTAAGTAAAGTGTCAGGTTCTCTACAACCGGATATTAACAAATTCACATCTGCCCATAACTGTGGGCACGACTTTCGAAAGTTCAAAACCCTGCAAGGGTGTCCAACTTAGCCCATCACAAGCTCTCATGGTCAATTAAGGATATTCCTTCTCCCAGGAAGACCCGACCAGGCTCGGAATCCTGGTTACAAGACATTTCGACAATGGTAAAACAAGACCAGCGAAGCCGCCTGGATGTGCCGACAAATCCTGATAGGAGCTGCACATATCTTGTTCTCAGGGCACACTGGATGAGCCATACGTCGGGTTGGCATAGACCCTGGTTGCCTAGGGGGCACCGGACATCGCTCAGGTTGGACCAACACTTAGAGAAGCACTGGCCCGAGGGGGTTAAAATAAAGATGACCCTTGAGTCTGCAGAACCCAAGGGAAGGTGATAGGTTGTTAGTGCAAATGTAAAACCAAGGTTGGGCCTTGCTGGAGGAGTTTTATTCAAAGCGAACTATCAAGGGGTTCCCATAACACCCAACCACGTAAGGAACGCAAAATCAAGGAACATAACACCGGTATTATGGCAACTAGGGTGGCAAGTGTGGCACAAAACACCAGGCATAAGGCCGTGCCTTCCACCATTTACCAAGTATATAGGTGCATTAAAGTAAACAAGATATAATAGTAATGATCTCCCAACAATATCCATGTTCCAACATGGAACAAACTCCATCTTCACTTGCAACTAGCAACCGCGTTCTCTTCCCGGACTCCGCCGAAAAGAGACCATCACGGCTACACACGCTGTTGATTCATTTTAATTAAGTTAAGTGTCAGGTTCTCTACAACCGGATATTAACAAATTCACATCTGCCCATAACTGTGGGCACGACTTTCGGAAGTTCAAAACCCTGCAGGGGTGTCCAACTTAGCCCATCACAAGCTCTCATGGTCAACGAAGGATATTCCTTCTCCCAGGAAGACCCGATCAGGCTCGGAATCCCGATTACAAGATATTTCGACAATGGTAAAACAAGACCAACAAAGCCGCCTGGATGTGCAAACAAATCCCGATAGGAGCTGCACATATCTCGTTCTCAGGGCACACTAGATGAGCCATATGTCGGGTTGGCATAGACCCTGGTTCGCCAGGGGGCACCGGACATCGCTCTGGTTGGACCAACACTTAGAGAAGCACTGGCCCGGGGGGGTAAAATAAAGATGACCCTTGAGTCTGCAGAACCCAAGGGAAGGTGATAGGTTGTTAGTGCAAATGTAAAACCAAGTTCACGCCTTGCTGGAGGAGTCTTATTCAAAGAGAACTGTCAAGGGGTTCCCATAACACCCAACCACGTAAGGAACGCAAAATCAAGGAACATAACACCAGTATGATGGAAACTAAGGCGGCAAGTGTGGAACAAAACACCAGGCATAAGGCCGAGCGTTCCACCATTTACCAAGTATATAGGTGCATTAAAGTAAACAAGATATAATAGTAATCATATCCCAACAATATCCATGTTCCAACATGGAACAAACTCCATCTTCACCTGCAACTAGCAACACTATAAGAGGGGCTGAGCAAAGCGATAACATAGCCAAACAACGGTTTGCTAGGAAAGGGGGGTTAGAGGATTGACATGGCAATATGGGAGGCATTATGGCATTATATAGCAAGTGGTAGGTATCGAGGCATATCAAAAGAGAGAGCCACTAGCAAGCAAAGATAGAAGTGATTTCGAGGGTATGGTCACCTTGCCTGCAAAGTTCTCCGAGTTGACGATAGCTTGATCCTCGTAAGCGTACTCAACGGGTTCCTTTAACATGAACTCGTCTCCCGGCTCTACCCAAGGCAAGAACACAAGCAAAGGAAACCACAATCAACCACGGTGCAATGCACAAGCAACATGATGCAAAACATGGCATGATATGTGGGATGTGGTATGCAATGCATATGCAAGCTCCGGAAGGAAAAGATTAACCAGGCCTCAACTTGGAAAACCAAGTGTTCCTATGGAAAGATGAGTTGATTTCGGTCAAAATCGATATAAAGATCACTGGAAACGGATGCACGGTTTGCAAATGGCAAGCAAAACAAGAATGGCACAATTCTGCGATTAACAGCACGATGCCATCTAGAATGTAACAAGAAAGTAAGCTACTGCACCCCAACATAGCAACAAACCACATGGCAGTGATCTACTCAAGATGCTTGACAAAAGATGAACACTGAGCTACGGCTAAATCACACAAGAGAAGGTTCAAACAAGCATGGCAAAAGTGCAAAAGATATCACCTTCACAGACTTAGTGAAAATAACATGTCAGGAAATAACATCAGTAAGCAATGTTTAGAGCAAGGTAACAACATGCTACAGGAACATAACATAGAAATACAAGGCATGGCATGAATCTACTCAAAGCATAGAAACAAAGTCCCTTACTGACCATAAGCCAATAGGGCACAGAAAATATGATGGCACCCATGTAAGCATAGCAAGTTTCGTTAACAAATTCAGACTTAGCAGAAAACTGGACATGGCATAAACAGAATTATGAAGGCATGTTTGCGAGCTTGATTCACTCAACACAAGGCATTGCATGACAAGCTAAGAATACTACCTGCAAGAAGACATGATGAAGAAGCCAACAATCTCATAGCATGCATGGATCAACTACAACAACCTTGGCGAAATTGATTAACACGTAAACAATCTGCCAGGAACATTTTATAGCAAAAGTAGAGAAAGATTGAGTCATGCTAGGGCATTCCATAAATGCAAACAGGGGCATGGATGGATAGATCATAACCATATGTCAAAATCATCCTTATTGAACATACTCAACATAAGCATGGATTACTCTCTAGCAACATGAATACATGGCATAAAAATAACCGCAGAGCAAAGACTTAGTGAAATTCTAAGTCTCTAAAATCAGCAATATTACGAGAACTACTTTGCATGCTTGTGCTAGTCACCACATTGATCACAAAATACATGGCATACACCCTTGTAAAGATGGCATGTCATAGCCCAGAACACATGTAGAGCTCATGCCCATATGCAGCACACAATAATCATGGCAAAAATGACAAATGCACATAAACTGATAAGAATCAGCACCTAACATTTTATAGCACTCTTACATCAGTCATATGGGCATCAAGATGGACTCAAACAAGCATGGTGCAATGTAACAAAATGAAGAGCACGTCATGATGAACATTTTGATATAATATGTGCATGAAACAGAGCAGTATACAACAAGTTATGGACATGACAAGATGCACACATGATATTGGAAACTTCAGGGACTTAGTCAAAATTTGGACCTCAGGGAAAAGCTGGATCTCGTGGTTTGGGACAGTGCGGTGCAGTCGCGCGTTTGGCTCGGTGATCGTCTCCGTACCGGGACGGCTCGGTTCAGATCTGGCTGGCGAAGACCTGAGGCCATGGCGACGACCTGTCGGAGCTCCAGCTCCGGTGAGCGGCGGAGGACACGGGAGGATGCGGATCTGGCCGTGCGGGGGCCAGATCCGCCGGCGGGAGGAGCCGCAGAGGCGGGCGACGGCGGGCGGCGGGCCAACGGGGGAGACAGCGCGGTGGCGGGGAGTTCGCCGGCGGCAAGCGGTGGCAGGGCACGGGAAGCCGGTGGGGAGAGAGCCGGGCGGCGGCGCGGCTTCGGGCCGTGACGGGCGAGCGGCGGCGGCGCGCGGGCTCGCGCGGGCCGGAACTAGGCCGCGCGGTGGTGGGAAGAGGCGGCGATAGGTGGCGCGATGGTGTTTGACGAGGAGGCAGCGGGGATGACGTGTCGGCCGCCGATTGGCTGGAGCGACGTGTCCGGCGGACATGTCCGGCAGCGCGAGGAGGAAGGAGATTAGGGTTTCATGTGCGAAAATTCGGAGGTAGACACATATATATATATGGGAGCAGGTAGGAGTGTCCAAATGAGGTGCGGTTTTCGGCCACCCGATCATGCTCGAACGACCAAGAGGATGGAGGGGTTTTGGATGGGTTTGTGGGCTGACTTGGAGGGGTGTTGGGCTGCAACACACACGAGGCCTTTATGGTTCCCCGGTTAACCGTTGGAGTATCAAACGAACTCCAAATGGCACGAAACTTGACAGGTGGTCTACCGGTGGTGTACCAAGGCCACTTGGCAAATCTCGGTCCATCCCAAGAACGTTCAACGCCCGCTCACAAAAAAACGCAAAAGGGGACGCCGGAGGACGTAGGAGTGTCGGATTGAAAAACGGACAACGGGGAAAATGCTCAGATGCATGAGACGAACACATATGCAAATGCGATGCACATGATGATATGATATGAAATGCATGACATGCACATGAATGACAAGGCAACAACAGTGAATAACTGGAAGACACCTGGCGCAATGGTCTCGGGGCGTTACATATGCGATGGAGGGAGGCGCCCCTAGAGCGGGCGCTGATCCTGACGAGGCTCCGGGTGTGACGCCACCCTCCTGAGGTCCTGCATGGTGCAGCTGTGTCTTCTTCTTGGGGATGACCTCAGGAGGGCCCTCACCCTTGTTGTCGGGGTCGTCGATTGCTGCATTCTGGAAGGCACGCTCGAGGTAGCACACTGTATCTCTTTCTTCACATGGGACCGTGATGATCCCGCTGATTCCCAGTATCTTGAGGACATTGTAGCTGTGATGGGTCACCGCCATGAACTTGGCCAGGGTTGGATACCCAAGGATGGCATTGTACAGCAGAAGGATGTGCGCGACGTCGAAGTCGATGAGCTTGGTACGGTAGTTCTTGTGTTCCCCGAAGGTGACAGGGAGGCAGACCTGCCCTATCGGTGTGGTGGAACCGTCAGTCACTCCTGAGAAAGGCTTGGTAGGCTGAAGCTGGTCATATGGCACTTGGAGGTTGTCAAACGTGTCGACGGACAGGACGTTGATCCCTGCACCGCCGTCGATGAGGGTCTTAGTACCTTGCACGTTGCTAATGACTGGGGAGCAAAGCATCGGGAGGGCGCCAGCGGTAGCTGCGCACTTGAGCTGGTCTGCCGAGTTGAACATGATGGGGCACTGGAACCATCTGAGTGGGGGTGTGGCTTCGAGCTTAGGCAGGACTGCATTCACTTCATGAGAAAACTGCTTGAAGACGCTGTGAGACTGGGTCCTGGGCTCCGCCCAAGATGCAGGCGATAGCACGCGGTTCGTGGAAGCCTCCAGCCCCCTCAACCTGATGGTGTTTGTCATTCCTTCTTGGCGGTGGCGGCAGCGGAGGGAGCCCAGCGTTGCCGTGAGGACAATCTTCACAAGGCTGATCCCTTAGGCGCCCTCGTGAGGATGATCCTGCCGGCGGTCCTTGCGAGTCCGATCGCGCCACTCCTGGCGTGGGCCACGGTCGTCCCAACGTCCGCCACCACGTCCTCCTCCTCAGCCGTAGCATCTGTCGCCGCGCTCGGGGCGTCGACCGAAGCATCCTTCGTGAATGGCTCTGAGCTCTTGACATTCACTAGTGTTGTGGGTGTTCAGGTTGTGGAAGGCACAGAATGGACGGCTGCTCTTGGATGACTCTGGTTGGTCTCTGCCACGCTTGGTGTCTGGTTCCGCTGCGAGCACGGCTGCTCCCTTGCGCTTCACGTCCTTGGTCTTGGCTTTCTTCTCCTATGGGTATGCGGCAGGGAGCTCGAGGAGGGAGAGGCGCCCCTCCTCAGCTCTAGCACACTTGGTCGCGATGTTGAACCGCTCCAGGGTCTTGCACAGCTCCTCGTGGATAGCAAGCTCTTCCTTCATCTTGACGTCGCGGACGCCATCAGAGAACACAGAGATGATGGCCTCGTCGGTCTCCTTGGGGATCTTGATCCGTGCATTGTTGAAGCGCTGAATGTACTTCTGCAGGGTCTCTCCTGGTGGTTGCTTGATGCGGCGCAAGTCGCCCGCGACCGGGGGACGGTCGCGAGTGCCCTGGAAGTTGGCGATGAAGCATGTGCGCATCTCGTCCTAGGACGAGATCGAGCCCGGTGGCAGGTTCAGGAGCCAGGAGTGGGCGCCCTCCTTGAGAGCCATGGGAAACCAGTTCGCCATGACTTTCTCTGTCGGGGGTGCCGTTGTAGCGAGGAGGCAGATCTGGCTTGAACTTGCCTGGCCAGGCGACGCTACGCAGCTCAGGGGTGAAAGCACGGCAGCCGGCTGTGGTCATCGGGGCCCGCCTTGGAGGTGGATCTTGGTCTTGATGGGGTCCACGCCCTGCCTCTACTGGTGGCGCGCGGTCTTGCCGCAGCAGCCGGTCCTGGCGCAATGGCGCGAGGAGCGGCGGAGCGTTTTATTGCGGTCGAGGGACTTCTTGACAGCTTCTTTCTTCACGCGCGGGTGTGGGACGCGGCGGGTCGCGTCGTGGAGCCGCGCGCCTTGGCGCCAGGGGGCTGTCTTGGGGCAGAGGTGGTGGAGGCGCTCCGTGAGCTACATCGCCCATAGCTGGCGGAGGGCGTGGCGGAGAGAGGGACGGCGCAGGGGTGCCCCCTGTGGCACGGACAAGCTCCGCGATGCGGTCGAGCCAGTCCTCGAAGAGGTCGTCGACCGGCGGTAGCGCAGGAGGTCGTGCGCCATGAGGAGCGCGGCTCGTGTGTCCATGGGAGGGCGACATGCATGGGAAGAAGAACCGACCGGGGTCAACGATGGAGCGGCGGTGCGGCCGCCCCGCCGCACCGAGGGATGCAGTGAGGATGCTTGCTGCTCATTCCTTGCCGAGCCGGTGTCGGCATTGACGGCAGGCAACGGGGAACGCGAGGTGGCCCGCCGACGGGAGCCGTCTGAGCGACGTGGGTGGCCCGGCGCTCAGCATGAGCGCGGCGCACGTCCGCCATGGAGACGACGGAGCAACGGGACGCGGAGCGACGGAAGGAAGCTTCGGCGCACCCCTATGACACGCCAAATGTCGGATCACAGGTTCCGACAAACCCTCAAGCTTCAAACACTGGGGTGCGCGCGAAGGATTTCTCCCTATCGATCGACGCCCTAGCTCGCTAAGTTCTCGCGGATGAACTCGACAAACTTGCAACAAAAAGACACAAGATTTATACTGGTTCAGGCAACCATTGTGGTGTAATACCCTACTCTAATGTGGTGGTGGTGGATTTCCTCTTGGGCTGATGATGAACAGTACAAGGGGAAGAACAGCCTCCTGAGGTGAGGTGTTCTTGTGCTTGGTTGGTATGAGGCTAAGGATGGAATGGCCCCGATCCAAGATGAGGTCGGTCCCCCAAGCTATGGTGGTGGCTAGTCCTATTTATAGAGGCCCTCGTCCTCAACCCAAATATTGAGCGGGAAGGGAGCCTACAATGGCCAATTTGATGGGGGACAGCTAGTACAAGCTATCCTAACAAAAGGTGGTCTTCGCTTGCAAAAGGCTCTGGTGGTGACGCCGTCTTGGGCTCCATGGTGACCTCCGTCTTGCAGTCCTTCTGGTCTTGGTCTCGTTGCACCAATATGGAAACCTTTTCTTGATGCCTAGGTACTCCATGCCTGCGCTTGCCCCCTTGGCACCAAAGAGGAAACAAGGACGCTGCGCGTGCTGGCGCCCACCTGGCGCCCGCCTAGTCTCGATCATCATGGCTCACGTCATGAGGACCTCACGAGATTTGCCTTGCCTTGATCTCTCTGCCCCTCGTGAGCCTGCCTGGCGAGGCCGCTCCTGAGGAGGTCTTGCGTCATCTGCCTCACGAGGCTTGGCCCCTCGTGAGGGTCCTGAATGCCTTGTCGATGAAGATGGGTCATACAGACCTGCCAGCTCAGCCATGCCGTGGGCTGCAGGCTGGCAAGTCTGGGGACCCCCGTTCCCAGAACACCGACAGTGGGTGTGCATCCAACTTGCTTTCTCACGAAGACCTAGGGCACTTTGAGGAAGCCCATCATTGGAATATACAAGCCAAGTTCTATAATGAAAAATTCCCCCTAGTATATGAAAGTGACAAAATAGGAGACTCTCTATAATCAAGATCATGGTGCTACTTTGAAGCACAAGTGTGGAAAAAGGATAGTAGCATTGCCCCTTCTCTCTTTTGCTCTCATTTTTTATTTGGGCCTTTTCTTTTTTTATGGCCTCTTTTTCTTATTTTTTATTTTCGTCTGGAGTCTCATCCTGACTTGTGGGAGAATCATAGTCTCCACCATCCTTTGCTCACTGGGACAATGCTCTAATAATGATGATCATCACACTTTTATTTACTTACAACTCAAGAATTAGTACAAAATATGACTCTATATGAATGCCTCCGGCAATGTATCGGGATGTGCAATGACTCAAGAGTGACATGTATGAAAGATTTATGAAAGGTGGCTTTGCCACAAATACGATGTCAACTACATGATCATGCAAACCAATATGACAATGATGAAGCATGTCATAATGAACGGAATGGTGGAAAGTTGCATGGAAATATATCTCGGAATGGCTATGGAAATGCCATAGCAGGTAGGTATGGTGGCTATTTTGAGGAAGGTATGGTGGGTGTATGGTACCAGTGAAAGTTGCGCGACACAAGAGAGGCTAGCAATGGTGGAAGGGTGAGAGTGCGTATAATCCATGGACTCAACATTAGTCATAAAGAACTCACATACTTATTGCAAAAATCTACAAGTCATCAAAACAAAGTACTACGCGCATGCTCCTAGGGGAAGGGTTGGTAGGAGTTAACCATCGCGCGATCCCGACCTCCACACATAAGGAAGACAATCAGTAAATAAATCATGCTCCAACTTCATCACATAACGGTTCACCATACGTGCATGCTACGGGAATCATAACCTTTAACACAAGTATCTCTCAAATTCACAACTACTCACTAGCATGACTCTAATATCACCATCTTCATATCTCAAAACAATCATAAGGAATCAAACTTCTCTTAGTATTCAATGCACTTTATATAAAAGTTTTATTATTATATCCCTCTTGGATGCCCATCATATTAGGACTAAATTCATAACCAAGGAATATTACCATGATGTTCTAATAGACTCTCAAAATAATATAAGTGAAGCATGAGAGTTCATCAATTTCTTCAAAATAAAACCACCGTCGTGCTCTAAAAGATATAAGTGAAGCACTAGAGCAAATGACAAGCTACTCGGAAAGATATCAGTGAAGATCAACGAGTAGTTGAATAATTATGTAACTATGTGAAGACTCTCTAACATTTAACAATTTTTGATCTTGGGATATTATTCAAACAGAAAGCAAAACAAAATAAAATAAATTGACGCTCCAAGCAAAACACATATCATGTGGTGAATAAAAATATAGCTCCAAGTAAAGTTACCGATGAACAAAGACGAAAGAGGGGATGCCATCCGGGGCATCCCCAAGCTTAGGCTCTTGGTTGTCCTAGAATATTACCTTGGGGTGCCTTGGGCATCCCCAAGCTTAGGCTCTTGCCACTCCTTATTCCATAGTCCATCGGATCTTTACCCAAAACTTGAAAACTTCACAACACAAAACTCAACAGAAAACTCGTAAGCTCCGTTAGTATAAGGAAATAAAATCACCACCTTTGTGAACTCATTCTTTATTTATATTGGTGCAATATATATTGTATTCCAACTTCTCTATGGTTCATACCCTTCGATACTACTCATAGATTCATCCAAATAAGCAAACAACACATAGAAACCAGAATCTGTTAAAAACAGAATATTCTGTAGTAATCTGTAACTCTCAAATACTTTTGTAAGTCCAAAAATTCTGAAATAAATTGGTGGACGTGAGGAATTTTTCTATTAATCTTATGGAAAAAACAATCAACTTAAAAGCACTCTCCTGTAAAAAAATGACAGCTAATCTCGTGAGCGCAAAGTTTTTGTTTTTTACAGCAAGATTGCATTAACATTCACCCAAGTCTTCCCAAAGGTTCTACTTGGCACAAACACTAATTAAAACATAAAACCACATCTAATCATAGGCTAGATAGATTATTTATTACTAAACAGGAGCAAAAGACAAAGAACAAAAATAAAATTGGGTTGCCTCCCAACAAGCGCTAACATTTAACGCCCCTAGCTAGGCATGATGATTTCAATGATGCTCAGATAAAGATAAGAATTGAAACATAAAGATTGCCTCATGAAGAATATTACTAGCACATTTAAGTATAACCCACTTCCTATGCATAGGGATTTTGTGAGCAAACAACTTATGGGAACAAGAATCAACTAGCATAGGAAAGCAAAACAAGCATAACTTCAAGATTTTAAACACATGGAGAGGAAACTTGCTATCATTGTAATTCTTAGAAGCATACATTCCTCCCTCATAATAATTTTCAGTAGCATCATGAATGAATTCAACAATATAACTATCACATAAAGCATTCTTTTCATGATCTACAAGCATAGAAAATTTACTACTCTCCACATAAGCAAATTTCTTCTCATGAATAGTAGTGGGAGAAAACACAACAAAATAACTATCATGTGAGGCATAATCCAATTGAAAATTAAAATCATGCTGACAAGTTTAATGGTTATCATTATTCTTTATAGCATACATGTCATCACAATAATCATCATAGATAGCTACTTTGTTCTCATAATCAATTGGAACCTCTTCCGAAATAGTGGATTCATCACTAAATAAAGTCATGACCTCTCCAAATCTACTTTCATAATTATCATAATAAGATTCAACACTCTCCAAAATAGTTGGATCATTAGTTCCTAAAGTTGACACTCTTCCAAACCCACTTTCATCAATATAGTCATCATAAATAGGGGGCATGCTATCATCATAATAAATTTTCTCATCAAAACTTGGGGGACAAAAAATATCATCTTCGCCAAACATAGCATCCCCAAGCTTGTGGCTTTGCATATCATTAGCATCATGGATATTCAAGGAATTCATACTAACGACATCTCAATCATGCTCATCATTCAAATATTTAGTGCCAAACATTTTAATGCATTCTTCTTCTAACACTTGAGCACTATTTTCCTTTCCATCATTTTCACGAAAGATATTAAAAATATGAAGCATATGAGGCACCCTCAATTCCCATTTTTGTAGTTTTGTTTTATAAACTAAACTAGTGATAAACCAAGAAACTAAAAGATTCGATTGCAAGATCTTAAGATATACCTTCAAGCACTAACCTCTCCGGCAACGGCGCCAGAAAAGAGCTTGATGTCTACTACACAACATAATTCTTGTAGACGTTGTAGGGCCTCCAAGTGCAGAGGTTTATAAGACAGTAGCAAATTTCCCTCAAGTGGATGACCTAAGGTTTACCAATCCATGGGAGGCGTAGGATGAAGATGGTCTCTCTCAAACAACCCTGCAACCCAATAGAAAATAGTCTCTTGTGTCCCCAACACACCCAATGCAATGGTAAATTGTATAGGTGCACTAGTTTGGCGAACAGATGGTGATACAAGTGCAATATGGATGGTAGATATAGGTTTTTGTAATCTGAAAAAATAAAAACAGCAATGTAACTAATTATAAAAGTGAGCACAAACGGTATTGCAATGCTGCGAAACAAGGCCTAGGGTTCATACTTTCACTAGTGCAAGTTCTCTCAACAAGGATACCATAATTAGATCATATAACTATCCCTAAATATGCAACAAAGAGTCACTCCAAAGAGTGCCCCAAAGTTTCTACCGGAGAGTCAAGACGAAAACGTGTGCCAACCCCTATGCATAGATCCCCAAGGTCACGGAACCCGCCAGTTGATCACCAAAACATACATCAAGTGAATCAATAGAATATCCCATTGTCACCACGGGTATCCCACACAAGAGATACATCAAGTGTTCTCAAATCCTTAAAGACTCAATCCGATAAGATAACTTCAAAGGGAAAACTCAATCCATTACAATAAGATAGAGGGGGAGAAACATCATAAGATCCAACTATAATAGCAAAGCTCGCGATACATGACGATCGTGCCATATCAAGAACACGAGAGAGACAGAGAGAGAGAGAGATCAAACACATAGCTACTGGTACATACCCTCATCCCCGAGGGTGAACTACTCCCTCGTTGTCATGGAGAGTGTCGGGGTGATGAAGATGGCCACCGGTGATGGATCCCCCCTCTGGCAGGGTGCCGGAATAGGGTCCCGATTGGTTTTTGGTGGCTACAGAGGCTCGCGGCGGTGGAACTCCCGATCTAGGTTTCTTTTGGGGGTTTCTTTATTTATAGGAATATTTGGCATCGGTCTCATGTCAGGGGGGGTCTCCGAGTCATCCACGAGGCAGGGCGCGCGCCTAGGGGGTAGGGCGCGCCCTCCACCCTTGTGGATGGCTCGGGACTCTTCTGGCCCAACTCTTTTACTTCAAGGGCTTCTTTTAGTCCATAAAAATGATCAAAAATTAGCACGTCAATTGGACTCTGTTTGGTATTCCTTTTCTGTAAAACTCAAAAACAAGGAAAAAACAGAAACTAGCGTTGGGCTCTAGGTTAATAGGTTAGTCCCAAAAATCATATAAAATAGCATATAATGCATATAAAACATCCTAGATGGATAATATAATAGCATGGAACAATCAAAAATTATAGATACGTTGGAGACGTATCACCAACCTTCTGTCGGCTAATATGTAGGTAAGAGATGGGTTCTGACAACCGTATATAAATGCTAACCCAGTAGCCCCCGAGACTTGATTCGGGCGGGACGGCCAAGTTAAAGGTCTATGAATATAAGTATTTTTTGTTTTCGGCTGGCTTCAAGGGACCAGTATAAAAAAAATCTCCGAGGACCTTGATTTGAGCCAAACACAGTTAGCTGATGCGAAAGTCAAATTAGAGGTGGTGAAGAATTTCACAAGCGAAGCCCATGGTGAGGGAAAGCTGTTGACGTGCATTAACTATGCCAATGTACCTTGTTTAACACCAGCTTTCTTTATAGCAGCCAAATCCATAGGTCAACTACAAAAGGACCTGCATGCTACCAAAGAGTTTCAATGGTATCCTAAGTCACAGTATGAAGCCGGTCTTCGGGTGTTGAAATGAAGCCATGAAGAGAACAACAAGCTGAAGGTGGCCAAAGAACTGGAGAGTGTGAAGACACAATTGACGCTGGCACTTGAAGAGAACCAGAAATTGAAAAGCGTCCTATTCAATAAGTGATATTTAAGCTTTGGCATGTACACAGATGTTCGCAATGCCTGAGTGTAAAGGACATGCCATTCTTCCTGATAGGTCTCCTGACTGGTCGGCCCGGAGAAGATGTCCAGCCCTTTGGCGGCAATTTCGTAAAGGAGTTGCCTGTTGTTCATGAGAAGGCTCAAAAAGCTATGAAGAACATGATCAAGGCGCTATGACCGACCGAGCTTGGACCGGTCGATATGGCCGAACTACCTGATTGTTTTAAAGGAGCTTGGTGACGTTTTGAGCTATGGAAGATATCATCCTGTCGGGAGGGGGTTCGAGAAGCATCCGCTAGTGAAGACCCGATTCACCAAACTTGAGCTGGATCAGATGGCCCGTGTGGGACCGGTACGACCGGATGGGCAAGAAATTCCACTTCATTTGGTGTATGTTCAAGTGATGCCCGCATCTCGATACTCCTAACAGGATTGTGACCTAGATAGCCTAATAGACAATGTGGACAAAGAGTAAGGTGTTTGATTCTATGTAGCTACGTACTTTACATCAAACCTTCTCGATCCGTACTATAAACGTTGTCTTAACCGGCCATCAGCTTCGGCCTCCTCGGCTAGTGGTCAGGGAGTGTTCCGTACTATGTGACCTGAGGTAACAGGGAATCACTTCCGGTAACTAGGCAATCCGACCATTTGGTACGAGCAGACAAAAACGCGTGTGGATAGTTATGTTATATTACTTTTTGACGTAAGAAACATCTTCTGAAGAAAATAGTTCCTTCATGGGTTCCTTTCTTTAGGCTTGTCTTGTAAAGCAGAGACGTAGTATTCAGATACCTAGAGTATGCGGATAATAGTCAATGCGGGGATCGAATCCCCACATCGTGATAGCGAACACCTATAACTTATTGTCATCTCCCTTATTGCCCCATTATGTTCTTAAGAATGCTAGCTTTCGGCTTCACCCATCTGAGGTACGTACATGGCTGACCCAGTCGTAGCAATCACAGATGTGCTCCCTTTACCCCCTAGCTGAATAATCGGGAACTTAGGGGGTAAACACAGGATCCAGGCAACCCAGCTTGGCAAAAACTTAAGTCAAATCGGTGCATATGATGGCATAAGATTGTTCGGGAGAATGTAAAGATCACAAGGACAATTATGTGCACAAAAAGTATATTGAGTGGCTTCTTGAAAGTACCCCCGGGTAAATCTAGGCATTACATTTAAAAATGTGTAGCAAAAGGGGCCTGAACACAGTTCGGTTTATCCAGAAAGAGTCCAGTAGGTGCTGCCTCCCCAGAAGTAAAGAAAAAGGAAATTTATAGTAAAGAAAAAGGCTAGTGGAACTGACATGGCCGTACTAGCCGTAGAAGCATTGAAGCCGAGCTGTGTTCCAGGGGTTTGGTTCGAGGCGGTCATCGACTGGATTGCGAATACGATATGCCCCTCCTGCTAGCCCTTCATCGATTATGACATGGATCTCCCATTTTGGTGAGAGCTTGTTCTTTTGCTTCTAAGGGAGATGAAGGACGAGGTCGCCGATGTTGTATGCCTTTGCCCGAACTTCCCAACTCTGGTAGCGTCGAGCCTGCTGCAGGTAAAATGTGGAGCGAGCCCGAGCTTCATCGCGCTCTTCTTCTTAGGCATCTAGGTCATCCTGCCAATCCAACTCGACTTCCTTTTCCTCATACATGCAGACTCTAGAAGCATCGTGAATGTTATCACATGGGAGAATTGCTTGTCCGCCATACACCATGAAGAAAGGCGTATATCCCATTGATCGGGGAGGGGTAGTGTGCAGTCCCCATAATATGGAGTCGAGCTCCTCCACCCAGTGACAGTCAGATTGTTTCAGGGAATGGACTAGGCGAGGTTTTATGCCACTCATGATCAATCAGTTGGCCCGCTCGACTTGTCCATTGCTTTGTGGGTGGTACACCGAAGCGTAGTCGAGCATGATGCCCATGTTAGCACACCGGTTTTAACTTCCTGGGCCATGAAATTAGATCCATTATCCGTGGTTATGATGTGGGGGACACTGTAACGATGCACCACACCGGATATGAAGTCGATGACTGGTTTTGGACTTTGCTGAGGTTATTGGTTTTGCTTCGATCCATTTAGTGAATTTGTCGACCATGAACAGTAAGTATTTCTTTTTCTTGGTCCCCCCTTTAAGTGGTGCGACCATATCCAGCCCCCAGACCGCGAAAGACCAAGTACTGGGTATAGTCCAGAGAGCTGTGGGGGGCATACGGCTTTGGTTGGCAAAAGGCTGGCATCCAACAAAATGTTGGACTAGAGTATGGGCGTCCACGCGAGCGGTGCACCAAAAAAACCTGCTCGAAATGCCTTGTGTACCAAGGCTCGAGCTGCCGCATGGTGACCGACCATTCCAGCATGTATTTCGGCCAGAAGTTGCTGCCCCTCCATCTCGGATATGCATCGTTGTAGGACTTCAGTAGTGCTTTTCTTGTATAGCTCACCCTCGTAGACTTTGTAGGCTTTGGAGCGTCGGACTATATACGCCATGCCTCGGTTTGATCGTCGGGGAGATCATGTCTTAGAAGGTAAGCCAAAAAGGGCTCGATCCATGGTGCAATTATGGTCATGACTTCATGAGCTGAAGGTGTTTCCTCGGGCGTCAAGCCACCGATGATGTCGTCGTCTGGCTCAATGGCCGAAGGGATTATCTCAGCGGGGTCGTCGGTGGCTGAATCCTTATAATTACCATCCTGCCATACCACAGATGGCTTGAAGAGGCATTCTAAGAAGGTGTTCTTTGGCACTGGGTCATGCTTGGCGCCCATGCGGGCGAGGACGTCCGCATATTGATTACTTTCTCTAGAGGCATGGTGGAATTCTAACCCTTTGAACTGGGCTAATATTTTTAAGACCGCGTTTCGGTACACCGCCATTTATGGGTCTTCGGCATCGAACTTGCCGTTTACTTGAGAGATGGCGAGGTTGGAGTCTCACCATACCTCGAGCCATTGTACGCCCATTGACGTCACCATCCGAAGACCATGCAAAAGGGCTTCGTATTCGGCGGCGCTGTTGGAATCTGTGTACATAATCTATAGTACATACCGGATAGTGTTGCCTCTAGGCGACGTAAGGATTACCCCAGCCCCAAGTCCGGCTAACAATTTGGAGCCATCAAAGTACATTTGTCCAATGTGCGTATGTACTATATTCCCGAGGAAGCTCAGACTCCGTCCATTCGGCCAGGAAACCGGCTAGTACTTGAGATTTAATAGCTCGGCGTGGCTTGTACACGATCTCGAAGGGAAGGAGCTCCATGACCCATTTGACAACACGGCCTGTGGCATCCCTATTATTGATAATGACATTCAAGGGTACCTCGGATGCAACCGTGACCGAACATTCTTGAAAGTAGTGTCAGAGTTTTCGGGATGCCATAAAGACTGTGTAGGCCATTTTCTGATAGTGCGGATATCAGGATTTCCACGGAGTGAGTACTTCTGATACATAGTAAACATGTCTCTGCACCCGGAACTTATGAAATTCTGCCTCTCATTCTACCACGAGCACTGTGCTCATGACTTGATTCATGCCTGAGATATATAACAGCATAGGTTCCTCGATGCCAGGTGCTGTCAGTATGAGGTTGCTTGCTAGTAGTGTTTTTATCTCCTCTAGTGCGGCAATTGCCTCATCTGTCCATTCAAACTTTTTGGTCTTTTTGAGAAATCTATAGAGCAGCAGGGCCTTTTCAATGAGGCGGGAATTGAAGCATCTTAAAGCTGCAATGCAACTTGCCAGCTTCTGGACGTGTTTAAGCTCTGTGGGTATTGCCAGGTGGGATAAGGCTCGGATTTTAGCCAGATTGGCAACATCTTAAAGCTGCAATGCATCCTGCCAGCTTCTAGACGTGTTTAATCTCTACGGGTATTGCCAGCTGGGATAAGGCTCAGATTTTAGCTGGATTGGCCTTTATCCCTCTATCAGAGACAATATATCCGAGCAGTTTTCCGGCGGGAACTCCGAAGACACATTTGTCCAGGTTGAGCAGTATATCATAGGCTCGCAAGTTCTCAAAGGTCTGGTGGAGGTCTTCTACTAGCTGGCTGACGTGTTTGGTCTTAATTACCACGTTGTCTATGTTTGATTCAACTGTTTTGCCGATTTGGTTTTCTAGGCATGTTTGAGTCATGCACTGGTATGTGGCGCCTGTGTTTTTTAATTCGAAGGGCATTGTGTTGAAGCGGAAAGGCCCATAGGGGGTGATGAAGGCAATTGCTGCCTGGTCGGAGTCCTTCATTTTGATTTGATGGTATCCGGAATAGGCATTGAGGAAACACAGTGAGTTATGTCCGGCGGTGGCTAAGGGAGTCCTGGATTAAGGGGTCCTCGGGCGTGTGGCTTGCGTGACGTGGGCCGGACTATTGGGCCATGAAGATACAAGACAGAAGACTATCTCCCATGTCCGGATGGGACTCTCCTTTGCGTGGAAGGCAAGCTAGGCGCCTGGATGTACAACCCTAGGCCCCTCTGGTGTCTATATAAACCGGAGGGTTAGGTCTGTAGAGGCAATCATAATCATATAGGCTAGACTTCTAGGGTTTTAGCCATTACGTTCTCGTGGTAGATCAACTCTTGTAACCCCCCATACTCATCAATATCAATCAAGCAGGACGTAGGGTATTACCTCCATCAAGAGGGCCCGAACCTAGGTAAAACTTCGTGTCCCCTGTCTCCTGTTACCATCAACCTTAGACGCACAGTTCAGGACCCCCTACCCGAGATCCGCTGGTTTTGACACCGACATTGGTGCTTTCATTGAGAGTTCCTCTGTGACGTGGAAGACAGGATTGATGGCTCACCTTGTTATCAAGGACAGTATCACCTCCGGAGGAGCCTTGGCCTCAGGCTAAACCCTCCTGTTGGGCGGCTTTACCATAACCGCTCATCCGGCTGTTAAGCCGACGATGACTTCTCGGGCCATCGAAGATCGCCTTCGTGTTGACCCCGAATACTACAAACGGATGGATCCGAGAGAGTTGTCATTTTAAACGAGCTCCGGGATCGCACCATCGCCTTGGGAGTCGCCACAGACTACGATCGGATTGGACTAAAACTCAATCAGAGAGAAATCAAATCTCCACCGATCACCCATCAGATAGCGGTAGTGGAGGAGCAAATCAACAACTCTTCCTCTATATTGAGGACTAACTATGTTTGGATTTCCGAGCTCGAAGAGCCGGATACCCGTCCGCGGAACAACACGCCCCATCCTCCGAACCTAGAATCGGAGGACGGACCTGAAAATCGGATGATATCCCAGAGCCCGAACTATCAAGCTCGGAAGTTCCTCAAACTCCGGATCCGAAATTGGGCCAGGGTTCGGATCTAAAGCCACCCACCCACCCAGATATGCATGATCTCACGTGCATACGACCGTAATCTTAGGAAACAGTCCATCACTTTTGGGCCAGATTCCTCCTCGTCAAAGACAAGATTAAAGATTGTCACGACAAAGACGCGATCTTAGTATTCAGCAATAATTGCAAGGACGAAGGAATCCTCAATGCCATCAACCTCCATCACGTATTACACTTCGCCGACTTGGCAACCATAGTACAGAAGTACTGCGCAATGGAAAGCGTCTGCAAAGCTCAGGAAGCTCGCTGGGAACCACCGGTTTCCACTCAACCCCTCGTCCGAGCAAAAAGGATGCACCCTCGCGGGGCGCCCGACCCAATAGTAAAGAAATCTAAGCCCATCATGGGGCGCGGAACCGTTCTGGAGGGATGGCTCGATAGGCCATGCAAAATACACACAACACCGGATACCATACCAACCCACAGCCTTAGAGCATGTTGGATACTCCGGCAAGTGGCCAAGAGCGGCGAGGATATCCTCACCACAAACACCGCAGAGCAACTCCCCCCAGAACACGACGACCACGGAGTACTGATAGTCTTCGAGACTTTTGCTTCAAACAATCGGCGCAAGAGGGCACTCCGTGACCTCGCCGAAATCTGCAAAGTCGCAACAATAAATCCTTGGAACGACACAGCCATAACTTTTGACACCAGTGACGAACCAAAAATCCGGTCAGTCCGGGCACCAGCCGCCTTGGTCCTTAACCCAATTGTGGATGGATTTCGGCTCACTAAAGTGCTCATGGACGGTGCCAGTGGACTAAACCTCATATACGAGGACACGCTGAATAAAATGGAAATAGACAGGAGCCGCATCAAGCATAGTAATACAACCTTCTGAGGGATCATTCCCAGCCGGGAGGCACAATGCATGGGGAAAATTACACTCGATGTGGTATTCGGCACACCGGAGAACTATCGATCCGAAGAGATAACCTTCCAAGTGGCCCCTTTCAATAGTGGATATCATGCCCTGTTGGGGCGAGATGCATTCACACTCATTCAAGCTATACCTCATTACGGGTATATGAAGCTCAAGATGCCCAGGCCCAACAATATTATCACTCTTGCTAGTGATCCGGACATAGCCCTCCGTGCCAAAAACAGAACAGCATCCCTAGCCCTCGAGGCACTGTTTGAGGCCCTCGTGGCCGAAGAGTTAACCGCATTATGCTCTACCGTGGATAGGGATGATATAATCCTTGATAAGCGTCCCAAATCCACCTCCTTCAAACCAGCAGACGAAATAGTCAAATTTCAAGTCCACCCGACGGACCCTAAAAAGACAGCTTCCATCGAGGCACAGGTGGACCCAACGGTTGATACTGCACTACGAACGTTCTTGCGCGAGAACTAGGATTTATTCGCCTAGCACCCTTCTGATATGCCAGGAATCCCACACAGTCTAGCCAAACACAGCCTCAATATATTGAAGGGATATAAGCCGGTCAAGCAAACACTATGGCGCTTTTCCAAACCTAAACAACAAGCCATGGGGGAGGAGCTATACAAGTTAATCGAGGTCGGATTCATCAGAGAAATAAAACACTCGGACTGGCTAGCAAACCTGGTGATGGTACCAAAGAAGGACAAATCCTGGCGCCTGTGCGTCGACTTCAAAGACCTCAATAAGGCTTGCCCTAAGGATCCCTTCCCCCTCCCCCGCACCGATCAGATCATTGATGCCACTGCAGGACGCGACTCACTGTGTTTCCTCGACGCATACTCTGGATACCATCAAATTAAAATGAAGGAATCCGATCAAGCCGCAATGGCATTCATCACCCCATACGGGCCTTTCTGCTTCAACACTATGCCCTTTGGGCTTAAAAATGCCGACACCACCTACCAACGCATGATTCAAACATGCCTAGAGAAGCAAATTAGCAAGACGGTGGAAGCATATGTGGATGACGTCGTCATCAAGACTAAACACGTCGAGTCGTTAATAGACGACTTGCGTCCCACATTCGACAACCTCCGGACATATGACATTAAGCTCAATCCAGAAAAGTGTGTTTTCAGCGTTCTCGTCGGAAAGCTACTGGGCTTCATCGTTTCCAATAGAGGAATTGAGGCAAATCCAGCCAAAAGCCGAGCTTTGTCATAATTGGCTACACCAGCCGACCTTAAATAGGTCCAAAAATTAGCCGGATGCGTCGCAGCTTTAAGCCGCTTTATCTCCAAACTAGGAGAAAAAACATTGCCACTTTATCGCCTTCTCCGACGTTCCAACCACTTCGAGTGGACGGAAGCAGCAACAGCCGAACTGGAGGAAATAAAGGCTCTTTTAGCGAGCAACCCAATCCTGGCCGCACCAAACGTCGGTGAACCGATGTTATTATACATCTCTGCAACACACCAGGTGGTGAGCGCAGTGCTCGTCATTGAGCGAGAGGAGGACGGACACAAGTTCCCACTCCAGAAAACGGTATACTATGTATCCACTGTCCTCACACCATGCAAATCTTGGTACCCTCATTACCAAAAGATAGCATATGCGGTATTCATGGCATCCTGGAAGCTACGACACTACTTCCAAGAGTGTTTGATTATGGTAGCTTCCGAAGTACCACTCAATGATATAATAAATAACCGCGATGCTACGGGTTGGATTGCCAAGTGGGCTATTGAGCTCCTACCATTTGACATAACATAAAAACCACGCCAGGCCATTAAATTCCAGGTATTGGCCGACTTCGTCACCGAATGGACAGAGGCCAAACTCCCTAAAGAGTATGAAACGTATTCCAACTGGGTCATGTACTTTGATGGCTCTAAAATGCTGGCTGGTTTAGGAGCAGGCGTCGTTTTAACATCCCCCACTAGAGACACAGTCCAGTATGTACTCCAAATATTATACACTGACTCCAACAATGCAGCCGAATACGAGGCCTTATTGCACGGTCTTCGGATGGCTACCTCCATGGGCATACAATGCCTAGAGGTGTGCGGGGATTCAAATCTCGCAATATCCCAAATAAGTGGAGACGTCGGTGCCAAGGATCTCAAGATGGCGGCCTATCGTAACGCCGTACTCAAGATATCAGCTCGGCTCGAGGGACTCGAATTTCATCATGTGGCTCGAGAAAGTAATCAAGCGGCGGACGTCCTTGCTCGCATGGGCGCCAAGCACGACCCGTCCCGCCTAACATCTTTTTGGAAAGGCTCTTCAAGTTATCTATGGTGTGGCAGGATGAGAGTGGCAACACTAGCCCGGATCCGACTATACCCCAGATTCCGAACAAAATACCCATATCATCGGTGGTTGAGCCACCGAAATAACACCATCGGCCCATCTAATAATGGCAGTAATTGCCCCATGGACCAAACCGTTCTTGGCCTACCTTAATAGGCGAGAGCTCCCTGAGGACCAGAATGAGGCTCGCTGCATTGCTTGGCGCTCGAAAGCCTACCAGGTCCATGACGGAGAGCTCTACAAGAAAAGTGCTATCGGAGTCCTTCAAATATGTATCTCCGAAGAAGAAGGAAGGAAACTCCTGGGCAAAATTCATGCTGGCCTCGGTGGTCACCAAGCCGTGGCTCGTGCCCTTGTAAGTAAGGCCTTCCGTATAGGTTTCTTCTGGCCGACGGCCCGAGCAGACGCATAGGACTTGGTCCAACGTTGTGTCGGATGCCAGCTCTTCGCCAATCAAAGCCATATGCCGCCTACTGCACTACAAACAATCCCCATTACTTGGCCTTTTGCGGTCTGGGGGCTTGACATGGTGGGACCCCTTAAAAGAGGGAGCCATAAGAAAAAATATCTGCTAGTCATGGTAGATAAATTCACCAAATGGATAGAGGCCAAACTAGTGAAAATGGCCGAAGCTGGACCAGTGATAGAGTTTATATCCGGTGTCGTGCGCTGTTATGATGTCCCACACAGCATCATCACCGATAACGGCTCCAATTTCAAAGCCGATGAAGTGTAATCCTGGTGTGCTAAATTGGGTATTAAACTCTATTATGCCTCGGTCTATCATCCACAACAAACGGTCAAGTCGAATGAGCTAATGGTCTTATTATGAGCGGCATTAAGTCTAGACTAGTGCGGCCTTCAAAAGAATCAGACAAGCACTGGGTTGAGGAGCTCGACTCCATACTCTGGGGGCTGCGGACCACGCCCAATCGCACTACCGGATATACACCCTTCTTCATGGTGTATGTTGCAGAGGCTGTGTTGCCCTGCGACATTATTCATGACTCACCTCAAGTGCGCATGTATGAAGAGAGAGGCCGAGCTTGATCGGCAGGACGGCTTAGATGCCCTGGAGGAGGAGCACGACACCGCAAAAGCCCGTTCCGCATTTTATCAACAGCAGGCTCACAGATATCAAAGCAGAGAAGTGCGGGCCAAGACTTATAACGTTGACGAACTCGTTCTACACATACCAGAGAAGAAAAAGGACAAACTCAAGCCCAAGTGGGAGGGTCCCTTCATCATAAATGAAGTTCTCACTGGAGGAGCGTACCTCCTGCGTGATGCATCTGACAACCGCTTAGAGTCGAACCTGTGGAATGCCGCAGACTCCGAAGATTCTACGCCTAGAGCCAGACTCTTTGTTCGTCTTCTTCTCCCTTTGTTTCCATTATTTTCTTTTCCTCTCTTTAACTTTTCGTTTAGCTCTTTAGATCTTGTGTGGCCAAACCGCACACCTATGATGTGCACATCCTTAAATGTATACACTCATAATACCTGGGGGCTTTTTTACAGAAGCTTATTATTATTTCCCGAGCATCAAGCTTAACACATATGCGTCCTCTTCCGCATATGTACCTTTTCTTCGCCATTATATGCATCGTTATGACTAAAGTTTTGGCCAAGATGGTTTGCCTGGCTCATGTGCTTATGCCCTACATTCCCGTTTGTTCGGCTAGCGCATAAAGGGAGCACCTCTGCGATTATTACTGCCATTCATCCGGACGTGTACCTCAGACAGGGTGAAGTCGGAAGCTAGCATTCTCAAGGGAATATTCGGTCAGTGGACTAAAGACGTGTTACACTCATTACACTATGAACCTCTAGATGTCACTCACACTGCAATTTTTTCAATCACAGTTCGGACATGCATATTAACGCATATCCGCCCAGGGAAAGGAACCCTTAATGGAACTATTCTCCCTGGAAGATGTTTCTTACAATTACAATGTCATATAACATAGCTAGTCGGATACAACTTGTCTGTTCAAGCAACTATGACTCATATGCCTGGTTTCCACGCATGCCCCAATTTATATTACTGAGCGGGTATTCAGAAACACTCCGAGACTTTGGGTCCAGAGGTCAAAGCAAAAAGGTCTGCTATGACAATCGTTTTACAATCCGGCTAGGGACTAATTTGTCAATTGAAGTACATAGTCATTTGAACTCAAAAACTTCTTCCTCTGCCGTCTAACAGGCTGTCTAGCTTACAATCCTGTTGGGAATATTTGGCGGCTACCTTTACTTGGTCGTATACCAAACTAACTGGAATTTCTTTTCCATCTGACCCCTTAGGTCCGACCCGGGCCATATGATTCGAATCGAGCTTGGTGTACCATGTTTTTACCATGTCCCAGGCCTCTCGCGCACCTTCTCGACAGGCCGATATCTTCCATAATCAGAACCGCCGTCGACCTCCCTCGAATAGCTTCACAAGCTCCTCCATACTCCCTGGAGGAGAGGCGGATGGCCACAAAGCTTTGGCAGTGCTCCGCATTGCTTGCCGAGCTTGCTCGTGCAATTGGGACAGCTCTTGCAGAAGGTCGCCTTGAGAGCCGGACATTTCCTCTTCGGGATGGCCAGTCAACATACCTGTAGACATAAATCTGTCAGAACATTTCTTCGCCGAATTACATAAAGGTAAAGTCAAACACATATTGAATATACCGCCTTGTAGCCTCCTATTCTCTTTGACGGCGTCAGCTAGCTAGGCTCGCACATCTTTTAGTTCTTCGCCTAGCAGGGTATTGGAATCCTACAGCTTGTTCTTTTCATCCCTGGCTCGCGTCAGCACACGTTCGCCTACCGCATGTTGCCTTTTGGCCTCCTATTCACCAGCTTGGGCATTTTTAAGTTTTTCTCTCAGTTGATCTACTGATCCTGTCAGCGGAAAAACAATAGTATTAACATTACTGGAATATGATTATACTTTTTCCTGATGCGGGGAAACATTACCAGGCGATGCCCCCTTGGATTTCTCCAATTCGGCGGTAGCCGCAGCTAGCTGAGTCTGACATTTTTCCAGCTCTTGAGACAGCAGGCTATTCTTCTCCGTGAGTACCTGATTATAAAATGATCCTTAATCAGTTATATCAGATGCTTCAAGTCTCAGGGGCTACTGGTATATTATTATCAAATCTACACTTACCCGCATATCTTTTAAATGCTGGTCTGTGGCTCTGGCAAGTCCATCCCGAGCAGCTCGGATGTATGCATCGGTCGAGTTGAAGGCATTGAATGCCTCTTTTGAAAAGTCAGGGTCACGGAGAGCGGCCCTCCGGCGCCGATGATTCATGGCACTCTCCACTTCAGAGTTTGTGACGGGCATATCGTCCGAATCCTCTACAGAAGGACAGTCCGGCGCCACTCCCGTGTCAGCCCCCATCCTTAGGGCATGGCCTGGAATCTGACTAGTGGAGGCATGGCCGGCAGGATCCCCGGACATAGGCCATCGAATGCTTTTGCTGATAAGACACAACGGATAATGTCACAGTTTGATATGACTGCCAGGAGGCATGATTAAAAAATCATACCTCTATGATGAAGGTTCTGTCGTATTGTCGTTCGGCTTTCTCTTCGAAGATTTGCTCAGCGCGGTCATTGCTCTCCTAGGAGATGCCTCTGGTACACGTTGTGGCGTCGAGCGCCTCCCCTTTGGAGCATGAAATAGTGCGGTGGGTGAGGCGTGATGAGGAAGCTCTTTCGAAGAAGGTGTCTCTTGATTACTTACATGTGAGGCAGGAAGAACGCCGGGATAGTCGGCCACGATTGGCACTACTGTGCCATCATTGCTCGCCTGGTAGAATACTCCCTCCTCGAGCTCCACAAATATGCCCGGATCCTCTTAGAATCCGGGGTCAAGGTCCCGGTTGTGATCCTCTAGTTGTGGGGCGGGGTTAGGGATCCCCTCGGTAACCTTCTGCCATTCCTGTTACAAATAGATGGGTTAATGTCCACTAAAAGTGATTTAGGGAGAGGATTGAGTGAAGTGCTGGGATTAGAGCTCACCCAGCTCTGAGGATTGTACATGGAAAATCCATCTCGACGTTTAAGACGAGTAAACTCCTCTTTCTCCCCTTTGAACAGTTCAACCAATATTTTGACCAAAGCGGCGGGGGTGTCCGGACCCTTCCGACCGCAGCATGAGGCGTCATCCTCCCCATTATAGTGCCACATGGGAAGCCCTCTGTATTGGAGTGGCTGGACCCCCTGCACTATGGAAGTCGCCATCACCTCGATTATTGATAATCCTGACTAGGCAAGTGTCCTTATCTTGCCCATCAATTAACGGACTTCCGCGCTATCTTCCTCCACGAGGCTCCGACGGCGCCAGCTGTGGCGTTTCTTCAACAGAGCATTTGAAAATTTGGGAAGACCTGTTCAAACTGGGTCAGGGAGAGCAACATCTTCAATATAGAACCATTCTAAGGGCCATTCTTTGGGCTCCTTCTTCGGCGTACTGGACAGGTATCCGCTCCCGGCTATGCGCCATACTTCGGCGCTGCCCACCTCGAATATCGACCCCTCTCAGTTGCGAGGGATGAGGCAGAATAGCTTCCTCCACAAATCAAAGTGGGCTTCACAGCCCAGGAAAAGGTCGAATAGGGACCAGATCCGTGGGGGGAAGGAATCCCTATGTTTGGAGCTTAGCCAGGTGCTCAAGGGATATAGAACATCTCTCCCAATCGCCTTTTTCGGAGCCGTGAGGGTGGGAGTTGGAACTGGGGACACTAGCCATGTTGAATGGTTTCCCCTGGCAAAGCTCTAAGGATTTTTCCGCTGGGTGTGGAATGGATCTGAGATCCAATCCCTTTAAATAGAGGCCTTTCTTACATGGCCGGGGGAGCTATGTGCAAAAAATACCCTGACCTCTCGTATTCGCTCAACATGTGGAAGCAGAAGATGTGGAGGCATAGAAGCCGATGGGTGCGGTATTAAGTGGAAGGCCCAATACAGCTCTTTAAGTCAGGTACTTCGAAGTTATCGGAGGAGGAACCCGCCTTGCAATGCCGAAGACAATCTACGTGTCAGACACCTTGTCATTGAAGCCTGGTTCGGGGGCTACTCAGGGAGTCCTGGATTAAGGGGTCCTCGGGCGTCCGGCTTGTGTGGTGTGGGCCGGACTATTCGGCCATGAAGATACAAGACAGAAGATTATATCCCGTGTCCGGATGGGACTCTCCTTTAGCCATTACGATCTCGTGGTAGATCAACTCTTGTAACCCCCATACTCATCAATATCAATCAAGCAGGATGTAGGGTATTACCTCCATCAAGAGGGCCCGAACCTAGGTAAAACTTCGTGTCCCCTGTCTCCTGTTACCATCAACCTTAGATGCACAGTTCGGGACCCCCTACCCGAGATCCGCCGGTTTTGACACTGAAAGTGGCGTCAATAATCTGGTCTATGTGGGGTAGAGGGAAGGGATTCTTTGGGCAAGCCTTATTGAGGTCTTTGAAGTCAATGCATAGCCACCAGGATTTGTCCTTTTGGGGCACCATGACCAGGTTCGCCAACCACTCGGGGTGTTTTATTTCTCTGATGAATCCGGCTTCAAGTAATTTGGCTAGCTCTTCCCCCATGGCTTGATGGTTGGGTTTGGAGAATTGTCAAAGCACCTGTTTCATTGGCTTGAATCCCTTAATTATGTTCGGATTGTGCTCCGCCAGTCTTCGTGGGATTCCTGGCATGTCCGAAGGGTGCCCGGAAAATATGTCCCAATTCTCATGTAGGAATGCACGTAATGCCTCATCGACCGCAGGGTCTAGCTGGGCTACAATGGTCGTTGTTTTGTTCGGGTCCATCGAATGCACTTGGAATTTGATGATTTCATCCGCTGGTTTAAAGGATGTGGACTTGGGGCTCTTGCTGAGGGTGACATCATCCCTATCCACCATTGTTTGGAGCGTGGTTAATTCCTCGGCTTTCTAGAGCCTCGAATAATGCCTCGAGGGCGATAGATGCTATTTTGTTTTCAGCTCGGAGGGCTCCATCCGGATTGCTTGTGATTGTGATCACGCCATTGGGCCCTGGCATTTTGAGTTTCATGTACCCGTAATGTGGAATGGCCTGAAACCTTGCGAATGCCTCTCGTCCTAATAGGGCGTGGTATCTGCTATGGAAGGGCACAATGTGGAAGACTAACTCTTGGGACCTCTAGTTCTCTGGAGTGCTGACTACTACGTCTAGGGTGACTTGACCAGAGCAACGCGCCTGTTTACCGAGGATAATTCCTCTAAAGGTAGTTCGGCTCTGTTCGACTCGAGATCTGTCGAACTGCATTTTATCAAGGGTGTCCTCGTAAATGAGGTTTAAACCACTTCCTCCATCCATGAGCACCTCGGTTAGTCTAAAGTCGTCCACTATGGGGTCGAGGACTAGGGCGGCGGGTGCGAGAATAAAGCGGGCCCTTGGTTCGTCTTCCTCATCAAAAGTAATTGATGTTTCTGCCCAGGAGTTTGGGGTTGTGACCCGGTGGACTTGACCGAGCTCTCGAAGGGCCCTTTTCCTCTGAATGTTCGAGGAGAAAGTTTGGTAGATCGTCACAATGTCATTCTGACTGTATGGGGGTGTTGCCGATCTTCTATCGGAGTGTGTGAGTCCGAGGATAGCTTCGCCGCTCTTGGCCACCTGCCTGAACACACAGCAACCTCGAAGTCTGTGGGTTGGGTTTGTATTAAGCAAGCCTGAGTGTATGGGGCATGGTTTGTCTAGTAGCTCATCCAGGACTGTTCTAGGTCCTGCGAGGCTCGAGTCTTCTTTTTGGCGGGCTCGTGTTTGGGCGACCGTCATGAGTATATGTGCTTTGCCTGAGATTTTCTAGGTTGCTCAGCATGGGTTGACTCCATACGCATTTGTTGTGCCTTCCAGGTGCTTTCCATGGCGCAATATTTATGAACTAGGTCCGATAACTTGGTAAAGCTTTGCACATGGCGACGAGCGAGGGCGTTCAAGACTCCTTCATCCCGGAAATTCAACCGAAAGGTGCTATTGTTTCTTGATCGCAGCAATTCGTCATCCTTTTTTCACGAGGATGAATCTGGCCTAGTGCGGATTCCGTATTGACCAGACAATGCAGCTTAACATACATCAGAACCTATGCGATAGGGTTTCCGGAGTCTGGGGAATATGCCACGTGGTGGGCGGGTGGGAAAAAACTTCATGCTTTGGCTGGTTGGATATTCGGAGTTTTAGCGGTGGCATTGGGCATCTCGAGGATATCCGGTACGCTAAGTGCGGCTTCTGAATTGACTGGACAATGTGGCACAGATTCGATATCGCGCTTAGGATCGACGTCTAGCTCCGAGCTTTCTTCGGGGTGGAAATCAGATTCCCGGCTCGAGGCCTGGACGAGGTCGCCGCCGACCGGAACATGGTTTGTTTTTAGTTTTCGCGACTACGAGCCTTCGACCAACTCTTCAATGGTGGCGACAAGGTGTGTGATAGGTGGGGTAACAATTTCCCTGTTGTCGGGCTTGAGCCTGATCTTTTTGTAAACCGAGGTTTGCTGCTGGAGAGTCCCATTGTGCGAATCCGGTCTAGCATCCTATTAATTGATGAAAGATCTGCAGGATCCATGCTCCTCACATATTCGGTGTTGATGCGCAGGACTGGCTCCTGGTCTTCGTATGCCCAGGATGCATCATGGCTCGAAGCCAGATTCGTAGAGGGGAGAGGGAGTCCGGCCAGGGTTGACTCCTGGTCTTCGGGCACAACGGACGCTTTAGGGCTTGATGCCAGGTCCGAGATAGGGGTCGATCCGGGGGTCGGATCAGAGAAGGGTCCCAGAGTTGAAGCTTCTGGGGCTTCAGGCATCTCGGGCAAAGCAGAGAAGTCGACGAAGGTCAAATCGCCCCGAGCATCAACAACGTACTCAAGGTTGCCGAACCTGATCTAGTACTCAGGGGCGAAGTTGTCGACTCAGTCCAGACGACCGGCCGTGTTGGCATGCAGAACGATGCTGCCGAACATGAAAAGCTAGCCAGGGACGAAGATGTCCCTGGTATTGATGTCGTCTCCGATGATCAGGTGAGCCATCGATCCTTCGGTAATCCGACAGCAAAAATCTTAATGACGGATGTGGGACACGATATTTACCCAGGTTCGGTCCCTCTCTAAGAGGTAATACCCTACGTCATGTTTGATTATATTGCTTGTGTATATGGGGATTATAGAGTCGATCTACCACGAGATGAGAGGAACTAAACCCTAAACTAGTAGGATGGTGATTGTTCTCTAGCCTCTACGAACTAAATCCCCTGGTTTATATAGACACCAGGGTTATTAGGGTTATAGAAAGTCGGTTACACTAAAGGAACAAGGACATGCCGGATATTCTATCTTGACTTGCTGTACACACCAAGGCACAAAAGGTCTCTTGTCCGGATACGATGCCGCCCCGTAGTTCGGTTCTTCAGTAGCCATAGCACGGCCCAACTATCCGGCCAATGAGAGATATGCCAGCATCCCAAGGACCCCCTAGTCCAGGACTCCCTCACCCACACATAGCAATACATGTCACACATATGTGTAACATGCAAGTATGTGTTGTACAACATGGCATCACAATGTGACTCTACAACTCAAGTATAGATAAGGCTCAAATAAGCCATACATAAATATTACAAAAGGGGTCACATGACCCAACATACAAAGTCATACAAGCAACGGAAGCACAAACATGTCTTAGTACAGATAACTACCAAAGAAAAAGGTTGAGAAGCATGACTATCTACAAGGCCCTCCATAGGAAACAGACCTCTGTCTGGGATTCCCAAGCTACTCATCGAAGTCCATGTGGAACTACTAGTGAGACTGAAGTCTCCTCTGCAAAAACATAAACTAAGAAACCATGAGTACAAAGGTACTCAACAAGACTTACATCGGAACTATCTACACATGCACCAGGTATCAATTAAAGGGGGTTGTGGAGTTTGATGCAACAAGGCAGATTTGACTCAGTAGCTATCCTGCACTACGACTATCGGTAATTTCATTGAGTTAAGAGAGGGCAGACGAGTCCACTGGTCACCACAACAATACACCACTATTGATGCTCGCCCGTCTCCTTACAAGAAGGCCATCCATAGCACTCACACTTATCTTGCGTATTTTAGGGTATCTACTTAAAGTTGTCTATGAACCATATAAGTCTCCAAGTAGTCCATATCTGAGGACGCGGTTATTCGAGTGGATCATTAACCCTTCAGTGGTGTACTTCTTCACACATGTCTCACCACTTACCACCATATACACATCATGTATCTCGGCAACCTTCAAGCAGAGGCCCGACGAGGGTGTCGGCCACAACCTGACTAGCCATGCAAGACTCTAGTCCAGGTTTATCGCCTATATGAGGCTGAACCCGCAAGGGAAGTCCGACACAAGTTTCCATTACAGCCCAAAGGATGTGTGCAGGGTTCCCAAGCCCACCTCATGGATGGAACTACGCTTGGTACACCGGTCCACTGTGCCTAGTCTTCCCCAACCCACCTGTACCGGGGCCACTTGGTAGGCAAATAGCATGACCTACAAACACCATAAGCTTGTTGCAACTCCTAGACAGAGATCAAGGCAATTAATAAGTCGAGAGGGTCCATGGGCTTCGGGCTCAATGAGTGGTAGTAACTGTTCTTGTATAACATCAATAGAACTCAGTTCTTAAAGGACGGTCTCAATGAGACAACCCACCATGTACTCCTACATGGTCTCTCATCGCTACCTTTACCAAATTGTGTTCATGCACTCAGCTTTCAACATCAGAACATGATCAAAACATTCCAATTCATTCCCAGGTGACTTAGACCTGACACAACTCTAAGCATAGCAAGCATGGCATGTATGAAGTCACAACATGGCTCAAGCAACTCATAATCATGCTAGAAAGGTTTAGCTATTCACTGTGACAATGACAGATCATGCAAAGGAATGGGTTCAACTATCGCAACATGTAACCGTTGAATCATTGTTGTCCTAATGCAATAAAAAATAGCAGGAGCGAGAGAGTAGGATTGTATCGGAATGATCAAGGGGTTTTGCTTGCCTGAAAGATCAACACAGTAGCACTACTCCACACATAGATACTCAGCGCCACTCGCAGAAGTAGAACCTATCAAGAAGAACAGTACCGGAGAGGCAATCAATACTCAACATATGCAACAATATGAAGCATGATCATGACAAGGTAAGAATGCTATGGATTGTGCTAATGCAACTAGCAATGATTTAAATGAAGTTGGTTTGAACCCGAGGTTCAAATTCAAACTCCATATAAGGCATTTGAAATGCAATTCATTTGAATTATCTTATATAACAACTTTAAGTTGTTCAAACATGCATGCTCATGGCATAACCAACTCTTCATATTTTTTTGATCATTTTTCATATATAAATCATTTCCAACTAGCTATTGTTGAATTTATATGATTTTTTTTGAAGTTTAGGCAAATTCCTGAATTTAAATAAATCATTTCTAATTCGTTTTATATACAGAAAAGCTTCATGACGTCAGCACTGTACAGCAGGTCAACACGGTCAAACCTGACCAGTGGGACATGTTGGTCAGTGACTCGGTGCTAAAAAGTGATTAAGTTAAATCCTAAGTGATTAGCCGGGCGGGCCCGCAAGTTAGTGAAGCAAGGGTCATTAGGGTTAGTGCTAAATAGTACTTAGGCCGGTGTTTAACAACCGGCGATGTTCAGACACGGCGGGGAGCATCGGAAACCCCGCTCCAGCCATGGCTTTGAACATGGATGGGCTCTATGCGGAGCTGGCGATCACGCGCATCGACTCGTACAAGTGAGCTAGCCGAAGGCGACCTAAACCGACATCGATGTCTGTTTGCGCGACGGCAGGAGTTCGGCCAAGCTCGGAATTGGTGCTATGATGCGCTAGGGGAGGAACCAGTGGCTGCTACGTGCTCCTAGAAATATCATGAGCACGATTATGTGATGATGCTACATGCATGATTGTCTGCAACCATGGGGGCGTCATGGCCGACAACGAGTGGCTCTCGGACTAGGTGCTAGCATGGTTAGAGGATGCAATAGGTATGGGGATGAAAATGAAAAGGAGCAGGAGCTCACGAAGAGGCCGTGATGCATCTCGAGGTAGCCGGGGGTGATTTAGGGGCGGCAAATCCGTCGATGGTGTCTGACAGCAGTGCTCCAAGAAGATGAGCCGATGGCAATGGTGCAGAGCTCCCAAGCTTGCATGTGTCTGCATGGAGCTGCTACGGAGCTCAACAAAGCTGCTGGACACGGCGACACGGTGAATGGACTACTGTGGCTGCACGAACAGCGATGACACGTCCATGTTGCTCTCGGGCGGTTGCTAGGAGGTGAAGGAGAGAGGTCTGGAGAAGGGGATGAGGACGGGGAGGAGTCAAGGGGGTCCAGGGGTTGTGTAGCATCACGACAGGCATCCAGCACAAGAAGGCGGACTAGAGGTTGCCTCGCGCGTGCGTGTGCACCGCAGGCGCACACTTTCGTGCCCAGTGGCACGAGGAAGAAGATGCCCCTATCCCTGGGATGGGCCAGGTAAGCACTCTCTCTCTCTCTCTCTCTCTTTGCCTTTCTTATTTTCTTATCTGTTTTTGTATTTTATTCTGTCTATTTTGATTTAGTACAAATACTAAACCATTTTTTAAATTTCTAAAAATATTTCTGGGCCCTTTTTGAATTACTGTAATGACCTCAACTAATTCCAGAATATTTGGAGCAACAAAACTTTCTATAGGAATTGTTTGCTCCAACTCAAATATGGTATGGATTAATTTAAAGCCCATATATGTCCCGGAAAAATGTGTACCATTTATGGTTTGGGTTTTCACCTTTTTCCCTAAATCATGAACACTTTTGTAGGACATTTGGGTTCATTGAAAAATATTTTAATTGAACCTATTTGAATTATTTTGGTGCTAGGGTTTGACATTTCCCATTTCAAATTAAATGAAATTTAAACATCATGCAAACAAGGGGAGCTATCCTAGTGCATTATCAGACTAGGGATGTGACAGAGTTCACCACAAAATAATAACTTACTAGACATATCGTAAGACTACAAACAAGAATTACTACATATCGAATGGGCATAAATAAATCTTTACCACTCACCTACATGTCCCACACTTAGAGGGGACTACTCATACATCATAAGATAAAAAACAATCATCTCAGAGAATAAACCCATGAAAACCATATAATTACACAGGGTAGATCCACAATGAAATGAATAACGACCAAACAAGTCCCGATCTCCAGATGAGTGTGAATAGAGTTTACAAATCGATCTTACAACTTGAAATTCCTCTTACAATAGTTAAGGACGAAATGATGATGGAGATGAAAGGACCAAAACTATGAAGATCTCTGGTGGTACTCCGAATCTCTTCTCCCTCTGTTCTGGTAGTGGTGGCGGCGGCTAGGGTTCTCCTATGTGTCTTCACTTGTACTTTGTACCCCTCCACAATTAATACAATAAATCAGGACATAGGGTTTACCTCTTCAAGAGGGACTGAACCTGGGTAAACATCATGTCCCCTGTGTCCTTGTTACCATCTAGCCAAGACTACCAGATCAGTACCGCCTACCCGAGATCTGCCAGATTTAGCTCCGACACATTGCACATTTTTCTAGTTTTTAGTTTTCTTTTGCTTTGTTGACTTTGTAGGTCTGTTGGCACACCACGATAAAAGTCAATGTAAGGATCAATAAGGAGGATTTCCAGGCACCAGATTCGGGCCCATTGGAGAGTTTACAAATTTGAGACTTTCCAAAATGCTCAAATTGAAGATCCAATGCCGTTGGTGTATTGGGATTTTCATACAAATCCAACGAGCCCAAGAACGTCCCAACTGGAGTTCCTAAGAAGAAATGATGACTAAATATGAAATGCAAATGCGTGGTCCAGAACAAAAGATAGTGTCGGGTACAACTGTACCAAGTCATACCAGCACTCATACCAAACGGCCAGGGCTGTTAAAGCAGCCAATCTTTTGGGATTCCTCAAGAATTTCATTCGAGTTTGTTCCCTTGATTTCCTTGGTCATCAAGGGATTATTTGGGGTAGGATTTGTTTCATCTAGAGCCCTTGGATCAAAGGAGAGGAGTTACATCCACCGAGGAAACCCGTGGAGGTCGGCTATTTATACACCTCTAACACTTGCCGCTGATGGAGACTCATCATCAACTACCATGTATTCCTACAAGTCATCACACCTCCATTATGGCAACAAGGTCGTCTTAATTGTAGAAGAAGCCCCGCACCAGCCTTCGGGTCGGTGCCATCTGCATCGCCACCACCATGCCCTTCTCCTTCACCAAAGCAACATTGGCTTGCAACTTTACTCTTCCCTCTGTGTTAACCTTGTATATGCTCAAGAACTTCCATTAGTTCTCGAGAATTTGGATGAACTCTTAATATGTATTTGAACTGAATACCGATATAATACAATGTCCTCTTTTTGCAAGTTTATGTTAATAATCTTTGTGATATTGGGTGAGTGCACCATTCAATATATTTTTCGATTAGGACACGAGGGATATTACTATCCGGATTAAATCCATGAGATGGTGGGATGTGGAAGTATAAGTGGTGAAAGTGGTTACTACCCTTCCTTGCTGGAACAATTGATAGGGGAATAATGGAACCGACCATCGTTGCGTCTGTGGGGTGGCCCGTAATTATCCTTAACATAGCATGCATGTGAATAGGAATAGTAGTGGCAGGTGTGATACATGGCTGCTATTTTTACGAGGCTCCACCCACTGATAGAAATTATGCAAAGTGTCTTAGTTATCCAAACCTAAAACTATGCATCAGCACATGTTATGTAGATCACACTAGTAGTGATGACTTTTAACCCTTGAGAATGCTTTATTACTCAACTAACGTGCATACCAACCTAGTACCTTTTATTTCATGTTCTTACCTTCTTGTTTAAAGTTCAGTTAAACTCCCTTTTTATTTCCACCTCCCCAACAACCGATAGAATAGGCTATTTCTGTACCAATGATTGAGTACGAACTTAGTTGTGTCCGTGACAACATGTTGTGGGTTGGTAACTTGCTCCATTTGGGTTCCACACTTACTTACCTTGAAATTTCTACAATAACCTTATGCACCTGCAGGACATCAAGCATTTTATGTTGTCGTTTCCGGGTAGCATAGTGTTTGGTCGTTACCATCCCAGTCGCACATAGTTTACTTTGTTTGTTGTTATTTATCTTACCGTTTTTGTTTAACCCAAACATACATTAAAAAATCTTGCTTTGGGATGCCAATAATAGGAGCCGAAGTTGTTGCATGAGAACAAATCTAGAGGAAGGGTTTATGATCAATATCAATATTCTTATAAAGGTACGGAAGTGGGTGATAAATTGAGGGTATTGGATTATTGCACTCAAGGTATATTTGAATTCCCTTTATTTTGTGGGAGATACGTCCATTTTGCATCATGTTTTCCTACTATTATTTATAATGTTTTTATGTATAATAATGCTTTTGGGAGTAATTATAATGCCTTTTCTCTCATAATATGCAAGGTTTACACAAAGAGGGAGAATACCGGCAACTGGAATTCTAGACCTAAAAAAGCTACGTCAGAGTTGCCTATTCCGCACATCCCCAAATGAGCTGAAAATTTAGGGAGAATTATTTTGCAATATATAGAAAATACTGGAGCAAATAACTACCAGAGGGGGCCCACCAGGTGGGCACAACCCACCTGGGCGTGCCAGGCAGACCAGGCGCGCCCAGGTGGGTTGTGCCCTCCTCGGCCCACCTCCGGTGCCCATATTCTGGTATATAAGTCATTTTAACCTAGAAAAAAAATAAGATAAGGACTTTCGGGATGAAGCTCCGCCGTCTCGAGGTGGAACTTGGGCAGGGGCACTTTTGCCCTCCAGCAGAGCAATTCCACCGGGGGAACTTCCCTTTCGTAGGGGGAAATTAGCGCCATCGTCATCACCAACAACTCTCCCATCTTTGGGAGGGCCATCTCCATCAACATATTCAACAACACCATCTCCTCTCAAACCCTAGTTCATCTCTTGCATTTAATCTTTGTACCGGAACCTTAGATAGGTACTTGTGGGTGCCTAGTAGTGTTGATTAGATCTTGTAGTTGATTTCTATATGGTTTATTTGGTGGAATATTATATGTTCAGATCCATTATGCCATTTAATACCCATCTTATCTTGAGCATGATTATCATTTGTGAGTAGTTACTTTTGTTCTTGAGGTCATGGGAGAATTCATGTTGCAAGTAATCATGTGAACTTGATATGTGTTTGATATTTTGACGATATGTATGTTGTGATTCCCTTAGTGGTGTCATGTGAACGTCGACTACAGGGCACTTCACCATATTTGGGACTAAGGGAATGCATTGAGGGAGTAGTTATTAGATTATGTGTTGCTAGGGAGACATAAGCTTAAACCCCAGTTTAAGCCCTACTTCGTAAGGGAATGATTTGGATCCAAAAGTTTAATGCCATGGTTAGATTTTATCTTAATACTTTTCTCATAGTTGCGGATGCTTGCGAGGGGGTTAACAATAAGTAGGAGGTTTGTTCAAGTAATAACAGCACCTAAGCACCGGTCCACCCACATATCAAATTATCAAAGTAGCGAGGACGAATTGAACCAACATGATGAATGAGGTATGGTGAAATTCCCGTGTACCCTCAAGAATGCTTTGCTTATTATAGGAGACCGTTTTGGCCTATCCTTTGCCACAAAAGGATTGGGCTACCTTGCTGCACTTTATTTACCGTTACCGTTACGTTCTTAATACAAACTATCTTGCTATCAAACTACCTGTTATGGACTATTTCAGTGCTTGCAGAAAATACCTTGCTGAAAACCACTTGTCATGTCCTTCTGCTCCTCGTTGGGTTCGACACTAGTACTTATAGAAAGGACTATGATTGATCCCCTATACTTGTGGTCATCAAGGATCTTTTCTGGCACCGTTGCCGGGGAATGAAGTGCTCTTGGTAAGGAAAAATTATTACTACGTGCTGAAATTTATTGTCACTTATTACTATGGAGGATCATCCTTTGAGGGGTTTATTTGGGGTATCTTCACCTTGACCGGAACCACGATTAATTGCCCTCAACCTACTGCACCTACTGAAAATATTGGTTATGAGATTCCTTCGGGTATGATAGAACAACCGCTAGCTAATCCTTATGCACGAAATGGAACTGAATATCCTGATACGCATTTGATACATCTGGATGAAATTTGTGGATTATTTAAGCTCGCAGGTTTATCCAAAGATGAAGCTAAGAAGAAGGTTTTCCCTTTATCTTTGAAGGTAAAAGCATTGGCATGGAATAGGCCATGCGATGATATTGGATCTTGGAACGGGAATCGATTGAAATTGGAGTTTCACCAAAAAATATCATATGCATCTAGTTCATCATGATCGGAATTACATATATAACTTTTGGCCTCATGAAAGAGAAAGTATAGCTCTATCTTGGGGGGGGCTTAATTCAGTGTTATATTCATGCCCCAACCATGAGCCCTCAAGAGAAATTTTTATTCGGAATTTTTGTGCTATACTTTCTCATGATGATCGATCCATGCTCTATACTTCTTGCACCGGTTCTTTTATGAAGAAGACTCTTGAATTCAGGTGGGATCTTTTAGAAAGAATTAAACACAACTCTGAAGATTGGGAACTCGATTAAGGTAAAGAGTCATGTATTAAGCTTAAGTTTGATTGTGTTAAACTTTTATGAATACCGATGCTTTTCAAAAGTTTAGCACCAAGTATTGACTTGACTCTGAGATAGTAGCCTCTTTCTGTGAATCGTTTGTTGCTCATGTTGATCTCCCTAAGGAGAAGTGGCTTAAATATCACCCAACTATTAAATAAGAAATTAAAGAACCGTTCATAGCTAAAGATGAAGCTATTATTTACAATATTGATCCAGTTGTTCTTACTGCTTATATTGAAAAGCCACCTTTCCCTATTAGGATGAAGCAACATGCTAAGGTTTCAACTGCGGTTCACAAAAGTAATATTAAAGAACCTAAACCTTCTGGGAAAATTAAAGTAGAACCTAGTGTTGCTATGGTTAAAGATTTTTTTGGTAGAAAATATTGATGGGCATGTTATTGACTTCTGTGATGAAGCTGCTATAATTCCTAAACCTGATGAAAAAGATAAAAATAGACCCGTAGTTTGCATGTCTGTTGTCTCAGTTAAAATAGGAGATCATTGTTATCATGGCTTATGTGATTTAGGTGCTAGCGTGAGTGCTATTCCTTTTACCCTATACCAAGAAATTATGGATGACATAGCACCCGCTGAAATAGAAGACATGTATGTTACTGTTAAACTTGTTAATAGAGACACCATCACACCACTTGGGGTCATTAGAGATGTTGAATTCTTGTGTGGGAAAATAAAATACCCTACTGATTTTCTAGTTCTTGGTTCCCCACAAGATGACTTTTGTCCCATTATCTTTGGTGACCTTTCTTGAACACTGTCAATGCTACTATAGATTGTCATAAACAAATTGTCATTGTCCGCTTTGGTGATGAGTCTCATGAATTTATTTTTTACAAGTTTAATAGACAACCTCATAAGAAATAATTACCTAGTAAAGATGGAATAGTTGCCTAGTAAAGATGGAATAACTGATCCACTAGAACAATATTTGCTGGACCATGAAAATGATATGCATATGCATGAAAGAAATGAAATAAATAAAATTTTCTTCGAACAACGACCTCTGCTCAAACATAATTTGCCTATTGAAACTCTTGCAGGTCCTCCTCCACCTAAAGGTGATCCTGTGTTCGAATTAAAACAATTGCCTGACACTTTGAAATATACTTATCTTGATGGAAGAAGATATATCTTGTTACTATTAGTGCTAACCTTTCAAAACATGAAGAAGAAAGATTATTGGAAATTCTGAAGAAGCACCGTGCTACTATTGGATATACTCTTGATGATCTTAAGGGCATTAGTCCCACTCTCTGTCAGCACAAGATTAATATGGAACCTGATGTTAAACACATTGTTGATCATCAACGACGATTGAATCCTAAGATGAAAGAAGTGGTAACAACTGAGATATTAATGCTTCTGGAAGCAGGTATAATTTATCCCATAGCTGAAAGTAGATGGGCAAGTCTTGTTCATTATGTCCCTAAGAAAGGAGGTATTGTTGTTGTTCCTAATGATAAAAATGAACTTATTCCACAAAGAATTTTTACTGGCTATAGAATGGTAATTGATTTTAGAAAAATACATAAAGCAACAAGAAAAGATCATTACACTAGTGCGGAGACATGTTGTACAAATGGTTTTCACCCCCTTTCTGCGACGGAGTTTTAAACCGTTGCCTAGTGAGTGTGTGCGATAGGGGGGGTCCTTCCCACACGACCCAGAAACCATCGGAGATAGGCCCTCCGGCCACACATGCGGGGGCAAAATGAGCTCGTGTGGGATCAGGCGAGGAATTGAAGCCCAATCGTTTCCGTTCGTATGTACATCCCACATAGTGAATCCCAGAAAAATGTTTTCGTTCTTATGTATATATCACATAGTTTTTTGTGTGGAATCATTTGTGCAAGGTGGCCTAACGCAAACAGTTCTCTGTAGGAAGTCGTGTGTGCTTGTTAATTGATCCAACACGCCTACTTTCTAGAAACCGTGTGGGTTGTTTGAGTTCATCGCCCACGGTGTTATCTGAGTAACCGTCTACAATAGAAAACCCCAATAAGCAGGGTAATTAGCCTATTATTGATAATCCATGTAGTAATCAAATTGACATTTCTTATAAAACACACCAGATATTTCATATCTGTATAACGGCAACTGGGATTTCATAATCGAATTACATCAGATAGCTTCAGCGGTCAGTTACACCAAAGAGGGATTACACAACATCACCAAGTTTCACATGCAACATCAAAAACCTTTGGAAAAGTAGCATCATACATGGTAAATAGACAGATGAATCTCATCTGGGAAACTACAAAAGCGGAAGGCGAATATTGAGCCTTCAGTGATGTTGAATGTCCTTGCAACTTTAGGCCAGTGGCCATGGATATTTGCCTGCCCAACCTTTGTCCTCTTTAGGAAGACTTCAGTATTGTATTGTGAGTGTTGAATGAATACCTTCCTCGCCTCTTGACCATGCAGGTGGTTTGAGATGTAATCATTGGTGAACTGCTTTGAAAAGTACTGAAAACAAAGATATGCATAAATCGTTGTTATAAATTTTGAAATGGCGCAAGGGGTAAAAACAAGGTAAAAGAGTTAGTACCATCCTATAGTTGATTGATGTCTTCTTCCTTGTGCAAACAAAGATCTTGCAGTTATTCGTTGCAAGTTTCTTCATCTTAACAATCTTTCTGAGTTTCTTGACTTGACTGATATTCATGGACATCTCATTTCCCCATATGCAAAATGGGTCGAACAGTGGGTCTAAGCCTGTGACAGCAGGACCTACATGTGCAAGACCAAATTGTAAGAAACATAAATATTAGAAGGATTCCTAAAACTTCACAATAATGTACTATTTGCGAAAGGACCATGCATGAGCAGATGGTAAACCGCAGTGTCTCCCATTGTTTCCCTATAACACATATAAGGAAGATCTTGATCAGGTTAACTGAGAGTTGCCATACTATCAGTAGAATATGTATTGAGTACAGCCAAAGTCGAGTTATTTCTCACATGCATAACAATACAAAATTGTACCCACCACAAATTAAAATCAAATTGCAGAATTGAACCAAACAGTTAAATGGACAACAGACCAAATGAACCAAAATAGTTACCTGAGCACGACATTGCAGAACAGAAACATGTACTAGAAGATAAGACAGTTAAGAAACAAAGAATGCTTGAGAACAGTACTACGAAATGTAGCAATTGTTGGACCAAACTGTTAACTAAACGTTACATTTCAGAATATCAGATTGCATATTAACATTACAGAGGACAAATCACTAGAAGGCACTGGCGGTGACCTCGAGAAAACAGCTCAAACTGTATTTTAAACTAGACAACCACGTGGCCGTGTCGACTGTGGCCTAGAAGACAAGGTGCTCCTCCAAGATCTGGCGGTCGGCACGCATGGTAGCCATAGCGACATCGTCCGCGAGTGTGGCCGCGATTTGCTTCTCCGCTGCCAGATGCTACTGAGATCCATGTTATACCGCGTGCAAAATGGCTGTGGGTGGCGCTTAATTGGAGGACAGGCCCAATGATTTCGGTGAAAGATGCCGCGTCGTCGGTGAGGGCATGTGGGACAGGGAGGGAGGAGGATGGTGTGGGTGGGGTTGTGGATTACATGACCATATCGACGAGGCCGCGCAGCAAGAAGAAGGGTCGCCGGTGAGGATGCCGCACAGCACGAAGAAGGGTCAGCAGCTAGGAGGCGGCGCTTCAAGAAGAAGGGTCGTCGGTGATGAGGCGGTGCTACAAGAAGAAGGGTCACTGCGAGGAGGTTGAGCTTCCGGTAAGCAACAGTGAAGGTTTGAACTTGGAAAGCAATGAGGAACAGTGGAAATGTGGCTTTTGGTAGGAGGGAGGGGCGGGGAGATAGATATTTCCTCGGTGGCAGAAAAGTTTTGCTCGGTGCCGCGAGAAATTGGTGCACAAGTGTGGTTCAAGCGCCAGCAGTGGACTGTAGATGATGAAGCTTCCTGCGTAAGCCAGACAAGACGGTGCGCCAAGATATTTTATACCGCATCCCACACGATTCTTCCTAGTAAACTGTTTGTGGTATACCTGATTTTTTTTCATTATGTTTGGAAAGACAAAATGGTGTTACAGAGTGAACATGCAACTACATGAGTGTCGTGTGAAAATTTGCAATTATTCTGGGTTCGTTTGGCATTTTTATGCATTAATTGAGTTTCTAGGCATTTAATGTGCATAATTCAAATTTGAACTACAAGCACATGCTCCGGTACACCAAAGTTTGTTGAAAAATCACATGGGTGTCTCTAGGTGAATTTATAGGTCCCATGCAAGAATAGGAATGAAATTCAAACATCTGGGCATCGGGGCTCAGCGGGGGAACATTGAGAAACTTGGTTCTTAAATTCCTGTAAATCCCAAGCTCGCCTGAAAATCATGAAACTTGGCATGGTGTCAATTCACGGCACCAGCATGCTATGGTAAAAATTGGCCGAATTGGGACATGTTTTGGCATAAGCTTCTTGCAAATTGTAGCTTCTCCGAAGAAGGCATGTGGTTTCGAGAGGGAACGTGTCACCTTTGTGTGCGAAACGACATACGCCTCCCCCCTCTTGATTTTTGTTTACAAAGCAGACATAGAACTATATGAGTGTCGTATTTAAATTTGGAATTTTTCCAGGTTCGTTTGGCCTTTTTTATGCATCAATTGAGTTTCTGGGCATTTAATGTGAATAATTCAAATTTGAACTACAAGCACATGCTCGAGTGCACCAAGGTTGGTTGAAAAATCACATGTGTGTCCTTGGGTGAATTTCTAGGTCCCATGCAAGAAATGGGAATGAAATTCAAATATCTACGTGTCGTGGCTCGGCCGATAACATTGAGAAACTTGGTTTTTGAAATCCCTGTAAATTCAAAACTCGCCTGAAAATCATGAAACTTGGCATGGTGTCATTTCATGGCACCAACATGTTGTGGTAAAAAAATTGGCCGTATTTAGACAAGTTTTGGTATAAGCTTCTTGCAAACGGGAGCTTCTCTCAAGAAGACTCGTGGTTCCCGAGGAGGGATGTGTCACCTTGTGTGTGAAATGGTACACACTGTCGCCCCCTTGATTTTTTATAGAGGCAACATAGAACTATATGAGTTTCGTGTTAAATTTGGAATTATTCCGGGTTCGGTTGGCCTTTTTATACATTAGTTTTTGGGCATTTAATGTGCATAATTCAAATTTTAACTACAAGCACATGCTCCAGTGCACCAAAGTTAGTTGAAAAGTCACATGTGTGTCCTTGGGGGAATTTCTAGGTCCCATGCAAGAAATGGTAATGAAATTCAAACATCTGGGCGTCGTGGCTCGGTCGGAAATATTGAGAAACTTGGTTTTTTAATTCATGTAAATTGAAAACACGCATGAAAATCATGAAACTTGGCATGGTGTCATGACATGGCACCAACATGCTACGATAATTTTTTTGGGTGAATTGGGACAAGCTTTGGTATAATCTTGTTGCAAATCGGGGCTTCTCTCAAGAAGGCTCGTGGTTCCAAGAGGGAACGTGTCACCTCTGTTTGCGAAATGACATACACTGCCTTCTCCCGCCTTGATTTTTTACACAGGTGTCTTAGACAAAACAGGAGTTTCATGCCAAATTTTGGAATTATTCTGGGTTCGTTTGGCCTTTTTTATACATTAATTGAATTTCCAGGCATTTAATGCACATAATTCAAATTTGAACTACAAGTGCATGCTCCAGTGCGCCAAAGTTAGTTGAAAAATCATTTGTGTGTCCTTGGGCGAATTTCTAGGTCCCATGCAAGAAGTGGGAATAGAATTCAAATATATGAGCATCTTGGTTTTAAAATTTCCATAAATCCAAAACTCGCCTGAAAATCATGAAACTTGGCATGGTATCATGACATGGCACCAACATGTTGTGGTAAAAAAAATTGTCCGATTTGCGAAGGCGCACACATTAGCAATCAACAAAGTCATTTTGGAACAAGTGATGTCACGTTACAAATCGGAAACACAAGTATTATTGAAACCGTGGGCGTTCTACTTACCATTTACGTGCCACCACGTGTCCCTTTTTTTATTGGCTAGGAGGTGTTGTGAGGGGTAGCTATTTGAGTATGAGAGGCGTGCGATCAGACCCCTTCGCATGCTCATCGGGAGGAGAGCCCTTTGACTTCTATCCTCCGTGCACCTCTCTCCTAACGTCTCCAATGGCTCCCGAGCCCCTATTTCATGGTGTGGCTATATCTCACTCGACTGAGATTTAAGAGAGATTAAAGAAAATCTGAAAAAGAAAGTTTTGCACGCATCTTGATGTAAGATCCGACGGACCTATATAGCATCGACTGCATATTATAGCAGGACTGATGAATATAAGGACGATGATAGTGGATAATAATTGTCTTACATATTTAGGAAGATAATTAAAAAAAGACACATGCGGCAACGCCCGAAATACACAAGGGCAAAAGAAGGAGGACAACGATATGGCTCGCCAATATCTACTTTCTTGATGCGTTGCTACAGGCCACAGAGACTAGTTCCCGCGGTGAGCGGCGATGAGCTCTTTCGTGTCCTCAAGACGCTCCTTGAGAGCATCAATGGATTCCTCCACCAGCCTTTGGCGCTCGATGCGGAGCATGGCATTCTCGTCCATAATTTTCTTGACGATGACGCCAGTCCTCTGCAACAAGGTAGTGGTCTCCTTGTGCTTCTTCATCATTCCGTCGATCTTCGCCCTCAGCAGGTCGCACTCGGTGTGGAGCTTCGCCTTGTCCTCCCCTAGTCCCTTGATGACGCGGGTAGCATTTTCAAACGAGGCATTCATCTCGTCCTGCTCCTTCATCCAGTCGGAGAACCGACCCATCAAGTCATCGAGCATAGCGCGCATGCGCTTGTGAGAGTCCTCGACTGACCGCAAGACATTTTCCCAGGCCACTGCAGCGCTGGAGGACATCTCTGTTGCATTCGCGGCGCGGCGGGACATCTGTGCTGCTTCCACGGCATGGCCTGACCAGTCTGCTGCATCGACGGCGCGGCGGGAACTCTGTGCTGCTTCGGTGGCGAGGTGGGACCTCTGTGCTGCTATGGCCACGCGACGGGACATGTCAGCTTCTTTCGCGGCAAGGCGGGACATCTCTCGTGCTTCCGCTTCCATTCTTGCCTCTCCCTGGTAGTAATCTTTCAACCCAGAACTCACACTGGCCATGGCAGATGCAAGGGAACGACGATGAATGACTTATTTGTTTTCGTGGATGAGGAGTTGAGGAGGAATGTGCAGTCATCTTGGAGTAGTATTTTTGTGACACCCTGATAGTTAAGCTACAGTAAACCCCGGCTAATGATGCCAGGTCATCGTAATTAAAATTTTGCTAAACCTCACACTTTACAAAATTAGTTCAAATAACAAATCAAATTATAGTTTCATAAAACAGTGAATGAAAAATGTTCTTTAGGTTGTAAATATTCCTTAGATAATTTTCATGCATCAATCAACATTTTTCTAAAGGTTTAAAATGCCCCTGGATATGAAAACAGTAACCAAGACCGCCACATTTAGGTCATTTGCATTTAATAAAAATACGTAACAACTACTAATCGCTCCCAAAATTTTAGTGACAATGAGATATGTTGAATACTAAATATTCAGACCAGCCACACATTTTACAAAAATGGATTATTGTTAAAAGTGAGAAAAAAACAAAAGAAAACATACAAAAAAAGAACAAAAGGCCAGTCCCCCCCCCCCCGCTGGGCCGTGAGGCCCAACTGCCCAACAGGTCGCCCCCTCCCCCCGGCCTACACATACCCCCCACTACCCGAAAACCCTAACCCACTCCCCCCTGTCGCCACTCTCTCTCCCCGTCCCGATCCGATTTGGATCGGGGACGAACCCCCCCCCCCCCACTCTCCTCGCTCCCCGATCCCCTTTTGGACCGGGGCAACAACCTCGGCGCCCAGCACCCAGCTGCCCACCTCGCCGTCCCTCGTCGCCAGGCGCTCGCCAGACCTCATCGGCGCAGTCCCGTCGTCTCTTCCTCGCCCTCCCCCTCGCTCAAGATCGTGCCCGAAGGCCGCAGACGCTGTGGCCACCGCTGCCCCGCCTGGATCTTGCCGGAGCCGCCTCGCAGGAACGCTCCCTCGCCGGGTCTCCTCCTCGTCTCCGTTGGTCATCCCCGTCCTCTGCCACAATGGCTCCCTCGAGCCTCGCTGCCCCCTGGTCTCTAATCGAACATGAGGCCTGCCTCCCCCTCTCTGTTCGACGCCGCCTCCCCCTCTCTATTCGGCGCCGCCTCCCGCTCGTCTCTACGCACTAGCACGAGCCGCTCCGCCCCTGACCTACCCCCCTCGTGGCCGCACCGTGCACACGACACGCCCGCGCGCCCGTCGTATCCTCGACGCCTGGCCGCGCCTCGCTTCTCGTCGGAGGCCGCCAGCCCGCGCCTCCGCCACGGTCGTCGTGCGCCTCTCCCCTGCTGGCAGCGTGGCCGTGCGTGCCGCGCACCGACGTCCGCACCCCGCTTCGTCCCTGCTTGACCCAACGCGCGCCCACGCACCCCCCCCCCCCGCGCGCGACCCGCGCCATCCAGCCACGCGCCGGCCGCGTCCCGCTCCCTGCTCTACTGCTGCTGCCTTGCTGGCTCCGTCGCCTACTCACCGACCACGCCCCGCGCCACGCCCCTCTCTACCCGCTTGCCGACCCCATCACCCTCCGTCGGCGCCGTTCGTGGCCAGCTCGCAGTGGCCGCGCTCCGGCGAGCCAAGCGCCCACTGCCGCTGGCGCCCTCGCCTGTTCGGCTTTTCACCTTATGCCTGCGTGCTCGCTATGGTCCCTGGACCATTGACAGCCGGGCCTAGGCCCTGGGCCATTGACACGTGGGGCCCGCCCTTGTTAAAGAATGGAAACAATAAAAAAGATTAAAGAAATATAATTAATTAATTAATTAATTAATTAAACCTGTTTAATTAACCTAATTAGGTTATTAACTTAACTAATCTATTGACAAATCTAATTAACTTGGTTAATTACCTAACAGTCAATGACGTGTGGACCCAGTGCACTATTTAGATAGATAAGGTTAGTTTAACCTATCAGCCACGAACATGTGGGTCCCGTTGACCCCTTTGACCAGTCAACGGTCCCAGTTGACTGCTGATTGGGCGGTCAACTGGACCCCACCTGTCAGCCTGAGAGGTGAACTTCTGGGTACACTCTCCGTGTACCCGTAGCATTTTGCCCATTTTATTTCGAATTTATATAATTCCAGAAATTCATTAAAACTTTGAAAAATCATATAAAATAAACCGTAGCTCAGATGGAAAAACTTTGTACATGAAAGTTGCTCAGAACGACGAGACGAACCCGGATACGCAGCACGTTCGTCCGCCACTCATCCCTAGCATAGAAAACACGCAACTTTCCCCCTCCGTTTCATCTATCCGAAAACACGAAACACTAGGGATAATTTCCCGGATGTTTCCCCCCTTCACCGGTACCACCTCATACCGCGTTAGGGCACCCCTAGCACCACTACTTGTCATGTCATGCATCGCTATGCATCTGTTTGCTTAATATTTATTGTTTCTTCCCCCTCTTCTCTCTCTAGACACCGAGACCGATGCCGCTACTACGCGGTACAACAACGGTGTTGACGACCCCTCTCTCTTGCCAGAGCAACCAGGAAACCCCCCTCCTTGATCACTAGATATCGCCTACTCTTCTCTCTACTTCTTGCATTAGAGTAGTGTAGCATGTTACTACTTTCCGTTAATCCTATTCTGATGCATAGCATGTCATTGTTGCTACAACTGTTGATACCTTACCTGCAATCCCAATGCCTAGTATAGGATGCTAGATTATCATCAGTGGCCCTACATTCTTGTCAGTCTGCCATGCTATACTATCGGGCCGTGATCACGTCGGGTGTTGATCACGGGTAAATACATACATATATACATACTATACAGGTGGTGACTAAAGTCGGATCCGCTCATTGAGTACCCGCAAGTGATTCTAATGTGGGGCTGAAGGGGCAGGTGGCTCCATCCAGGTAGTGGTGGGCCTGAGTTCCCGACAGCCCCCGACTGTTACTTTGAGGCGGAACGACAGGGCAGGTTGAGATCACCTAGGAGAGAGGTGGGCCTGGCCCTGGTCGGCGTCCGCGGTTACTTCAAAATAACACGCTTAACGAGACCTTGGTATTTGATCTGAGAATGGCTACTGGCCTATACACACTAACCAACTATGCGGGAATAGTTATGGGCACTCGACGTCGTGGTATCAACCGAAGCCTTCGTGACGTCAGCGACTGAGCGATGCGTGCCGGATTGGACCGCGTAACGCAACTTCCTTTGTAATGGAGGTTGCTAGGTCTGCTCACCGGCCACGTACGCAACGTGCAGGTGTGCAATGGACGATGGGCCCAGACCCCTGCGCCATAGGATTGAGACCGGCGTGCCGACCTCTTTGTTGTGCCTAGGTAGGGTTGTGACGTGTTGATCTTCCGAGGCCGGGCATGACCCAGAAAAGTGTGTCCGGACAAAGGGGATCAAGCGTGTTGGGGAATGTGGTGCACCCCTGTAGGGAAGTTAATCTATTCGAATAGCCGTGATCTTCGGTAACAGGACGACTTGGAGTTGTACCTTGACCTTATGACAACTAGAACCGGATACTTAATAAAACACACCCTTCCAAGTGCCAGATACAACCGGTGATCACTCTCTCACAGGGCGATGAGGGGAGGATCATCGGTTAGGATTATGCTATGCGATGTTACTTGGTGAACTTACCATCTACTCTCTTCTCCTGTTGATACCAATGCATACATATGTAGTCTAGCTCCTTTCTTGCGAGTACTTTGGATGAGTACTCACAGTTGCTTTGCTCCCCCTTTTACCCCTTTTCTATACTCGATTGCTGCGACCACACGATGGAGCCCAGGAGCCAGACGCCACTGTCCATGATGACTACTACTACTCGGGAGGTGCCTACTCCTACGTGCAGCCCGTTGACGACGACCAGGAGTAGTTTAGGAGGATCCCAGGTAGGAGACATGCGCCTCTTTCGATCTGTATCCCAGTTTGTGCTAGCCTTCTTAAGGCAAACTTGTTTAACTTATGTCTGTACTCAGATATTGTTGCTTCTGCTGACTCATCTATGATCGAGCTCTTGTATTCGAGCCCTCGAGGCCCCTGGCTTGTAATATGATGCTTGTATGACTTATTTTATTTTTAGAGTTGTGTTGTGATATCTTCCCGTGAGTCCCTGATCTTGATCGTACACGTTTGCGTGTATAATTAGTGTACGGTCAAATTGGGGGCGTCACAAGTTGGTATCAGAGCCAACTGCCTGTAGGAATTCCCCTTTCGACTCCTTGGCCGAAGTTGAGTCTAGTCATTGCAAAACTTTTACTAACATGGATGTGTGTCTTACGGGCCCACGTTGCCATTTGGGTGGTATTAGGATCTTTTACTCTTCGATCCTTACTCTGGGACCCCAAACTCTCTTCTATTCGGGTTAAATGATTTTACTAATGTGACTCTAGGTTCTCGTAACTACTTCTCCCGAAGAGCCCCTTATCACAAATGATCGCCCACTGCACCAGAAGATTTTGAAGATACTCTTCGATCATTCCCGAGACCCTTGTGACCTATGCCTTTTCAATTCCCTACTACCGATATATCCATATGGATAATGACATACACTTGTTGTTCATACAATTACTCTGAGATTCTCTTGTTGTTACAAGATGCATCGAATTGCTCTCTGGCGTTTAAGAATCCCTTGTACCACTGCCTTGTAGTTCCCTGCCATGGAAATTCCCCTATGGATAATTCCTCGGAATTATCGAGTATCCACTCACTCCCAGTTGTTCTTGTGTTCCGCAAAATACTTTGAAATACTATTTGATCTTTCGAAAATCCTCAACAACCTGTTATTCTTGGAATTCTTGCATACTTGCATTCCAGTTAATTCCATTGGTCTAGCAATTTACTTTAAAAACCTCTGTGATTGTCATTCTGATCCTTTTGATTCAACATGTGTGTGAATGCACAAAATCATCAGTTGTTCCCTGGAATTTATCCTTCCGACTCAGACGCCATTTTAAACATGAGCTGGATCTCGACCAATAAAATTTTGCCATCGATTATACCCCTAAGTCTATTCAACTTATCCATCCCTAATTAGAGCATTGCTTCTGATCCCTTGTCTTGGAATTGATAATTCATTTGCATTTGAACTTTGAGTTAGTCAGTTGTTTCTATAAACTGATCTCCTTGCATTCCTTCTTCCTTTGGTTGAGTACCGATGCTCACATAAGATCCCTTGAGGACAACCAGATCCTTTGTTGGATTTTGTTCGACACCGTCCTTCATATTCATTAAACATTGTGAGCTTTTCTTCGGATACATAATACCTTTGGTAAATTGTATCCCCTACTTTTGTCAACCATGCTCTGCTCCTGAGCTTGTATTATTTACTCATGAAGTTTGTGGTATATGTTTCTATGATGCCCCGATGGGTTGAACCTATGCCTTCCGTAATCTATGTGAAGCCGAAAGATTTCATGGGTCATACTTATCTGGTATTGCACCAGGTAAAACTTTCAACAACCATTGACATTTCAAAAGGCGAGAGGTGAATGGAAGGTTATACATTGAAGAAGTGGGGGTCGACCTTGAACTTGTGTTCATGCCCATGGACCCGATGTGGAACTTATCATGGGAGCTTCTTGCAAAATAGTTAATCATTTGAGTAATTCTTTCGGTGTCTTTAAATTGGATTCCCTGCAGCTATGGTTCCGACCATATTATTCTTCCTTGATCCCATTTCCCGGACAAGTTGAAGCACTTGTCTCCTACAAAACAATACCCTAGTCCAACCTCGACTTTGATCTTTCATCGATTGTTACCCCCTGGTATCTCGAGATTATCATGGAACTGCATAACTTCTTATGAGTTCTTCATCAAGTACTACATTCTCACCGATTCCAATTTTTCCTAGGCTCTGAGTTATTAAACATTCAAAGACACTGATAACTGAACCAAGCCTGCACTATGGTTCAACAACTCTTAGTAATCTTCTTTACGTACGAGATTGTACCTGATCACGTCATTCCTAGCCTGTTTGGCTATATCGTTATCGTGCAGAATTTTAACTATGCTACATGTCCCTTCTTCTTGGAGCAATTTTTTGACGATGAGCTAAGCTTATAATGGTCTGCCTCGTCATATTGTTTCACCTTGAATAGCAAGCTTGATTTCGAGCTTGTGCCGTACCCATGGTTCCAATAACTTTTCGCTTCATCATTCATTTGACTTGATGTTATCGCCGATCAATTACATCTGCAGGAAATCTCTCGACAAATGTGTCGTGTTCATCATCAACAATGATATGCCTTCTTCCAAGTTTGAATCAAATTCATGATGGGAAATACCATCCTTTCCCCTTGATGATTGGTATTAACATCGACAACATTCTTGCATTCCCTCCAAACCAAACTTGTTCATGTTTTGTGTTGTACCTTGAGATCCTTGCTATCCAGCATTTGTTCTTCCTTGCCTTGGAGTATTACCATCTTTTATGTAAAGAATGTCATGAGAATTTCACCACCTCTTAATAATTCTTGATATAGTAATATTTCTAGCCATCTCCGTTCATATCTTGGTACCCGTGTTGTTTCTAACGGGGATACCAGCCATTTAACTATGACGTGTGAAGTCAAAACTTCTAGCAACCCTAGTGCTTGTAAGTTATTGGTCGATAGTTTCATTCTAAGTTTATTGCTTATTGAATCATCCTTTAAACATTGACCGTGCTACCCAATCTAGATTTCAGGGTGCACCTTTCTATCTTTGTTCAATTGTGTATGTGTTCCTTGAGCATACATCATTATACCATTTGATCTTTTTGGAAATCTTGATGAATTGTCGCTGAGTTCATCAGTCACCTCCTCATCCTCTCCTTGGTTTAATGAGGAACTCTTGTTTCGAGACTCGCTTCCATAGTTCATTTCCCGAGAGTCTTACAATGACATCTCGTCAAATTTGTGTTGCACCTTTTTCTTCTGAGACATCCTGAGTCTGAGGTATCCTGACACCAATCAGATCTGAATCTCGGTCAGTTATGATGGTTGGGATGTATTTTTGAGAGTTATATCATTGGTCCTCATATGACCCAGTAAGGTGATGTCATGCCTAGCACACCTGGCTAGAGGGCCTATTGTTATAGTTGCCTTTTTAGCAAGGTTAGCCATTCTTCCATGAGGAAATTGTAAGACTTATTCTACAAGCTGTTCCTGATGGGTCCTTTGTGTCTCCAAAGTCTGACCTTCACCTAATGACCATATCGATGCTATCTCGATGCATGTCTATGGTATTCCAATTTTCAACAAGAACATTTGAAGCCCAATGCTAAATGTTTCCTGCTGAATTATCCATACACCGATGTATGGGTAATGTCATGAAAATTCTCTCCCCTACCTAAAGAGTTTTCTACATTATATCATGTCATGGATATTATGCTGTGCTTGTCCTTGGGAAGGGTATAACCTTGAAATATGTGTTTAAACACATTTTCCTTTCCATTGTTCTGTTTAATTCTGATAATCATATCTTCCTTTCCATTGTCTGGTTTAACCTTTCTTGTGATTTATATGATCTAAGCAGTAATATTCTCCTACTTTTGTAAATACCTCGGTGTACAATTCTGTCAGAAAGACCATGTTACTTTTGTTGATGACATTCTGGTAACAACCGATGGACGATAACGTTGCCTACTGGTCCGCCTCATTCAACAAGCAGGAAAATGGTTCTCTTCGTCCCTCGCCCTTGGTACCAATGGTTGTTGCCGACATAATCGATGGTCTATCCTCTGACATGCCTTGCTTACATGATCATGCAAGACGTCATCCCCTTCCTACTTTTAACCCACATGGTGGGCCCATAACCCACAGGTCCTAGGATCGAAACCTGACTCTCCTATACACCCATGTTGCCAAATTTATCCCTTGCGCTTGACTTTGTATGTAGTTCGCGAGCCACCTGCCTAGTGATCTATTCTGGTCTCAGACACAATACTCATTCTCATGCCCTGAAACCCTTTCACCTTCTAATTGGGCAACGAACGATTGCCTATCCGCTTGATTTTTTTACTATACCCTCTTGCTTGGCTCTCGATGTGTTTCATTTGACCAACTCGAGAGATACCCCTGTGTTCATTCATGGGTAACCCTCAATGGTTAACCCAAATAGCATTCTATCATTGTCAAACTTCCCCTTACCTATTTGTAAGTACGAGACAGACCCCGAAAGAAAGGATACGACTTCGTCAAGATGACCTGAAATAGAGAAATGAAGACATCAATGACAGGGATCAACTTCCTCGCGAAGAGCAAGCCAGGATGAGAAGACCCGCTAGATTCGTAACCAAAACCCTTCCACCTTTCACTACTTCTTAAATCTCAGGACAAGATTTCTTGTAGTGGAGGAGAATTGTGACACCCCGATAGTTAAGCTACAGTAAACCCTGGTCAATGATGCTAGGTCATCATAATTAAAATTTTGCTAAACCTCGCTCTTTACAAAATTAGTTCAAATACAAATTCAAATAACAAATCAAATTATAGTTTCATAAAACAGTGAATTAAAAATGTTCTTTAGGTTGTAAATATTCCTTAGATAATTTTCATGCATCAATCAACATTTTTCTAAAGGTTTAAAATGCCCCTGGATATGAAAACAGTAACCAAGACCGCCGCATTTAGGTCATTTCCATTTAAAAAAAATACGAAACAACTACTAATCGCTCCCAAACTTTTAGTGACAGTGAGATATGTTGAATACTAAATATTCAGACCAGCCACACGTTTTATAAAAATGGATTATTGTTAAAAGTGAAAACAAAACAAAAGAAATCATACAAAAAAAAGAACAAAAGGCCAGTCCCCCCCCCCGCTGGGTCGTGAGGACCAACTGCCCAACCGAACGGCCCACCCCCGGCCTACACATACCCCCACTACCCGAAAACCCTAACCCACTCCCCCCCCCGTAGCCACTCTCTCTCCTCGTCCCGATCCGATTTGGATCGGGGACGAACCCCCCCCCCCCACTCTCCTCGCTCCCCGATCCCCTTCTGGACCAGGGCAACAACTTCAGCGCCCGGTGTCCAGCTGCCCACCTTGCTGTCCCTCCTTGCCAGGCGCTCGTCGGACCTCGTCGGCGCCATCCCGTCGTCTCTTCCTCGCCCTCCCCCTCGCTCAAGATTGTGCCTGAAGGCCGCAGACGGCGTGGCCACCGCCACCCTGCCTGGATATTGCCGGAGCCGCCTCGCTGGAACGCTCCCTCACCAGGTCTCCTCCTTGTCCGTTGGTCGTCCCCGTCCTCCTCCACAACGGCTCCCTCGAGCCTCGCGGCCCCCTGGTCTCTACTCAAACGTGAGGCCCGCCTCCCCCTCTCTGTCCAGCGCCGCCTGCCGCTCATCTCCACGGACTAGCACGAGCCGCTCCGCCCCTGACCTACCCCCCTCGTGGCCGCGCCGTGCGCACGATGCGCCCGCGCGCCCGTCGCACCCCCAACGCTTGTCCACGCCTCGCTGCTCGTCGGAGGCCGCTAGCCCGCGCCTCCGCCACGCTCGTCGTGCGCCCCTTCCCTGCTGGCTGCGTGGCCGCGCACCGACGCCTGCGCCCCGCTTCGTCCCTCCTCGACCCAGCGCGCGCCCATGCACTCTCGTGCGCCCCCGCGCGCCCGACCCGCGCCATCCAGCCACGCGTCAGTCATGTCCCGCTCCCCTGCTCTACTGCTGCTGCCTTGCTGGCTCCGCTGCCTGCTGGCCGACCACGCCCTGCGCCACCCCCTCTCTGCCCGCTTGCCGACCCCGCTGCCCTCCGTCGGCGCCGTCCGCGGCCGGCTCGCAGTGGCTGCGCTCCGGCGAGCCACGTGCCCATTGCCGCTCGCGCGCTCACCTGTTCGGGTTTTCACCCGATGCCCGCGTGCCCGCTATGGTCCCTGGACCATTGACAGCCGGGCCCCGGCCCTGGGCCATTGACACGTGGGGCCCGCCCCTATTAAAGAATGAAAACAAAAAAAGATTAAAGAAATATAATTAATTAATTAATCCTGTTTAATTAACCTAATTAGCTAATTAACTTAACTATTCTAATTAACTTGGTTAATTACCTAACAGTCAATGACACGTGGACCCAGTGCACTATTTAGATAGATAAGCTTAGTTTAACCTATCAGCCACTAACATGTGGGTCCCGTTGACCCCTTTGTCCAGTCAACGGTCCCAGTTGACTGCTGACTGGGCGGTCAACTGGACCCCACGTGTCAGCCTGAGAGGTGAACTTCTCGGTACACTCTCTGTGTACCCATAGCATTTTGCCCATTTTATTTTGAATTTATATAATTCCAGAAATTCATTAAAACTTTGAAAATCTTATAAAATAAACCATAGCTCAGATGGAAAAACTTTGTACATGAAAGTTGCTCAGAACGACGAGACGAACCCGGATACATAGCCCGTTCGTCTGCCATGCATCCCTGGCATAGCAAACATGCAACTTTCCCCCTCCGTTTCATGTGTCCGAAAACGCGAAACACCGGGGATAATTTCCCAGATGTTTCCCCCCTTCACCGGTACCACCTCATACCGCGTTAGGGCACCCCTAGCATCGCTACTTGTCATGTCATGCATCGCTATGCATCTGTTTGCTTAATATTTATTGTTTCTTCCCCCTCTTCTCTCGCTAGACACCGAGACCGACGCCGCTGCTACGCAGTACAACTACGGTGCTGACGACCCCTCTCTCTTGCCAGAGCAACCAGGAAAGCCCCCCCCCCTTGAAAACCAGATATCGCCTACTATTCTCTCTACTGCTTGCATTAGAGTAGTGTAGCATGTTACTGCTTTCCGTTAATCCTATTCTGATGCATAGCCTATCATTGTTGCTACAACTGTTGATACCTTACCTGCAATCCTAAATGCTTAGTATATGATGCTCGATTATCATCAGTGGCCCTACATTCTTGTCAGTCTGCCATGCTATACTATCGGGCCGTGATCACATCGGGTGTTGATCACGGGTAAATACATACATATATACATACTATACAGGTGGTGACTAAAGTCGGGTCGGCTCGTTGAGTACCCGCAAGTGATTCTGATGTGGGGGCTAAAGGGGCAGATGGCTCCATCCAGGTAGTGGTGGGCCTGAGTGCCCGACGGCCCCCGACTGTTACTTTGAGGTGAAGCGACAGGGCAGGTTGAGATCACCTAGGAGAGAGGTGGGCCTGGCCCTGGTCGGCGTCCGCGGTTACTTCAAAATAACATGCTTAACGAGACCTTGGTATTTGATCTGAGTCTGGCTACTGGCCTATACGTACTAACCAACTACGCGGGAACAGTTATGGGCACTCGACGTCGTGGTATCAGCCGAAGCCTTCGTGATGTCAGCGACTGAGCGGCGCACGCCGGGTTGGACTGCGTAATGCAACTTCCTTTCTAATGAAGGTTGCTAGGTCTGCTCACCGGCCGCGTACGCAACGTGCATGTGTGCAATGGGTGATGGGCCCAGACCCCTGCGCCATAGGATTTAGACCGGCGTGCTGACCTCTCTGTTGTGCCTAGTTAGGGTTGCGACGTGTTGATCTTCCGAGGCCGGGCATGACCTAGAAAAGTGTGTCCAGACAAATGGGATCGAGCATGCTTGGGAATGTGGTGCACCCCTGCAGGGAAGTTAATCTATTTGAATAGCCGTGATCTTTGGTAACAGGACGACTTCGAGTTGTACCTTGACCTTATGACAACTAGAACCGGATACTTAATAAAACACACCCTTCCAAGTGCCAGATACAACCGATGATCGCTCTCTCACAGGGCGACGAGGGGAGGTTCGTCGGTTAGGATTATGCTATGCGATGTTACTTGGTGAACTTACCATCTACTCTCTTCTCCTACTGCAAGATAGACGTTACTAGAAGCGTAGTCTTCGGAAGGACTAGCTATCCCCCTCTTATTCTGGCATTCTGCAGTTCAGTCCACATACGATACCCCTTTTCCATTTGGTACCAATGCATACATATGTAGTGTAGCTCCTTGCTTGCGAGTACTTTGGATGAGTACTCACGGTTGCTTTGCTCCCCCTTTCCCCCCTTTTCTATACTCGATTGATGTGACCAGACGATGGAGCCCAGGAGCCAGATGCCACTGTCGATGACGACTACTACTACTCGGGAGGTGCCTACTCCTACATGCAGCCTGCTGACGACGACCAGGAGTAGTTTAGGAGGATCCCAGGCAAGAGGCCTGCACCTCTTTCGATCTGTATCCCAGTTTGTGCTAGCCTTCTTAAGGCAAACTTGTTTAACTTATGTATGTACTCAGATATTGTTGCTTCCGCTGACTCGTCTATGATCGAGCTCTTGTATTCGAGCCCTCGAGGCCCCTGGCTTGTAATATGATGCTTGTATGACTTATTTTATTTGTAGAGTTGTGTTGGGATATCTTCCCGTGAGTTCCTGATCTTGATTGTACACGTTTGCGTGTATGACTAGTGTACAGTCAAATTGGGGGCGTCACAATTTATAACCAAGTACTAATATGCTCCTAAGTGGGAAACAATTTAGGTTTTGATCAGTGTGAACAAGTTTGCAATTAAATATAGCGTGGTAGTAATTTGGAATGTGACGGGACGCAGGCTCAAAATTTATTGACGGTTCTATAATTTCTAAGTGCGGCACTATTCTCGGACGGCGTAACATGGGCACGCTTTCTCGGCCGCGTACATGGTGTTTTCATCATAGGGTGCACCACAATAGGCGATGTCAGCACACGTCTTGTTCGAACAACCGTGCACGCTCATTATTATCATTGTGCACGCTTCTTTTAATTAGAATGTGTGCCCGTCTAGCGCACACACGTTGATCTGTCCAACTATTTCTGTTTGTTGTGGCTAATCACAAACAGTTCATCCGTGTGAAGTGTATGTCGTCAATCGCAGACATGGTGATCTGGCTGGCCATTTTTGTTGTGTTGCTTAATCGCAAACAGTTCATCCGTCTGAAGTGTATGCCCTCAATCGCACACACCTTCATTTGGCTGCCCATTTCTGTTGTTCCACCTCATCACAAACAGTTAATCTGACTGGAATGTATGCCATATATCGCACACGCCTTCATTTGGCTGCCCGTTTCTGTTCTTCTTCCGCATCGCAAACAGTTCATTGAACTGAACCATATGCCCCGCATCACACACCCAACTAAAATCTGAACCGCGTTTGATGTATCCGCCATCGCAAACGTTTTGCATGTTTTTCATGGTTTTTTTACATGACCGTTTGTGATTAATCCATCGCACATAGTTTCATCGAAGGGTCTCTGATTGTAGTGTGGCGTTAGCAGCATCTTGCAGTAGTGTTACCCTTTGCCTTTTATTGATCAAATGCTAGAAATATTATCTAAGCACACATACTTTTGCTTTCTCGATGGATATTCTGGTTTCTCTCAAATACCTATTTCACAACTCGATCAAGAGAATACCACCTTTACTTGCCCTTTTGGAACTTATGCTTGTAGACGTATGCCATTTGGTTTATGTAATGCACCTACTACCTTTCAAAGATGTATGACTACTATATTCTATGATTTTGTGAAAAGATTGTTGAGGTTTTCATGGATGATTTTTTCGTTTATAGAACTTCTTTTGATGATTGCTTAGGTAACCTTGATCGAATTTTGCAGAGATGTGAGAAAACTAATCTTGTCTTGAATTGGGAGAAGTGCCACTTTATGGTTAATGATGGTATTGTTTTGGGGCATAAAATTTATGAATGAGGTATTGAGGTGGACAAAGCTAAAGTTGATACAATTGAGAAAATGCCATGTCCTAGAGATACTAAAGGTATTCGTAGTTTCCTTGGTCATGTTGGTTTCTATAGGAGATTTATTAAAGACTTCTCCAAAATTTCTAGGCCTCTTACTAATCTTTTACAAAAGCATGTTCCCTTTGTTTTTTATGATGATTGTGTAGAAGCCTTTGAAATAGTTAAGAAAGCCTTAACTTTTGCACCTATTGTTCAACCACCTGATTGGAACTTGCCTTTTGAAATCATCTATGATGCTAGTGATTATGATGTTGGTGTTTTTCTAGGACAAAGAGTTGACAAGAAGTTGTGTTTTAGCAGTTGTGTTTGCTTGTGATAAATTCAAATCTTACATTGTTGATTCCAAAGTAATTGTCCACACTGATCATGCAGCTATTAAATATCTTATGGAAAAGAAAGATGATAAACCTAGACTCATTAGGTGGATTCTCTTGCTACAAGAATTTGATTTACATATCACTGATAGAAAAGGAGTTGAGAACCCCGTAGCCGATAGCTTGTCTAGGTTAGAAAATATTCTTGATGACCCACTACCTAATGATGATAGCTTTCCTGATGAAGAACCAGCTGCAATAAATGTTTCTCATAATACTCCTTGGTATGCTGGCTATGCAAATTATATTGTTGCTAAATATATACAACCTAGTTTCACATACCAACAAAACAAAATTTTCTTCTATGATTTAAGACATTACTTTTGGGATGACCCACATATTTACAAAGGAGTAGGTGGTATTATTAGACGTTGTGTACTTGAGCATGAGAAGAAACAAATTCTATGTAAATGTCACTCTGAAGCTTATGGAGGGCATCACGCGGGAGATAGAACTGCTCATAAGGTATTGCAATCTGGTTTTTATTAGCCTACTCTCTTCAAGGATGCCCGTAAGTTTGTTTTACCTTGTGATAAATGTCAACGAATTGGTAATATCGGTAAGCGTCAAGAAATGCCTATGAATTATTCACTTGCTATTGAACCATTTGATGTTTGCGGTTTTGATTATATGGGACATTTTCCTTCCTCTAATGGGTATACACATATTTTGGTTGTTGTTGATTATGTTACTAAGTGGGTAGAAGCTATTCCAACTAGTAGTGTTGATCATAACACTTCAATTATAATTCTTAAGGAGTTATTTTCCCGAGGTTTGGAGTCCCTAGATACTTAATGACTGATGGTGGTTGACACTTTATTCATGGTGCTTTCCGTAAAATGCTTCCTAAATATGATGTTAACCATAGAATTGCATCACCATATCATCCTCAATCTAGTGGTCAAGTTGAACTTAGCAATAGAGAAATAAAACTAATATTATAGAAAACTGTTGATAGGTACCGAAAGGATTGGTCTAAGAAATTGGATGATGCACTTTGGGCCTACATAACAGCTTATAAAAAACCTATGGGTATGTCTCCCTATAAAGTGGTTTATGGAAAAGCTTGTCATCTACTTATTGAGTTAGAACATAAAGCATGTTGTGCAATTAAAGAACTCAACTACGATTTCAAACTTGTCGGTGAAAAGAGGTTATTTGATATTAGCTCCTTAGATGAATGGAGAACCCAAGCTTATGAAAATGCCAAATTATTCAAAGAAAAGGTTAAAAGATGGCATGATAAAAGAATCCAAAAGCAGGAATTCAAAGTTGGAGAATATGTTCTTTTGTACAACTCTCGTTTTAGATTCATTGCAAGAAAACTTCTCTCTAAATGGGAAGGAGCACATATCATCGAGGAAGTTTATCGCTCTAGAGCTATCAAGATTAATAATGCACAAGGTACTAACCCGAAGGTGGTCAATGGTCAAACAATTAAACACCATATCTCAGGTACGCCTATTAATTTTGAAAGCAAAATTATTCAAACCATGACACCAGAGGAACACATAAAAGAAACCTTCTGGAACACTCTAGAATCCTGAAAAAGAGGAGATACATGATACGGTAAGTAAATGGACTCCAAAAAATCCGCAAAAATATTTTTTGTCAGTTATGGAATATTACAAAAATTAGAAAAATAAGAAACCACCTCGAGAACCTTCTTGACTCCGTTTTCCTCCCGTTTGCTTGTTTCCCAAGATAAAAAATCTTTATATACCCCCCAAATGTATTAACCACTGTATCACAGAGAAATCTTCTACTTCTTTCTTGTTGTCTTCCTGACAAATCTAAAATTATGTCGTCTCAAGACTCGGAGGGTGAGAGATATTTTGTTGATTATATTGCAAACCCCAAGGTTTATGGAGATGTAGAACATTATGGTTGGACCACACAGGAAGAAGAAGACTATGATCATAAGGGGAAGGAGGAGACAAGCTCAGATGAAGATGATATTCCACTACCCCAACCTGGGGACATGCACGTGGAATTCAAGAAGTCGAGTCTCCCCAATAAAGTAAAGAAACCTAAGATCCAGTTTATCCATTTTCATCTTCTGCAGGAAAACAAGCAAGAATTATGCAAAAAGGTATTGATATTGGAGCAGGAGATCGATGACTTGAAGGAGGAAAATTCTGCCCTCAAGCGTATGGGCACCATCGCTGGCTTGAAGGAGGAATACTACTACTTCACCACCACCATCATCTTCTTCACCAACGAAGGAAACTTGAGTTTATGGTATGGGCACTCCCCTTGGCTTGTGCCAAGCTTGGGGGAGGTGCCCCGGTATCGTATCACCGCCACTATTTTTGCCTTTATCTATTTTTAGTTCGATCCTTAGTTATCCTTTGGTTTAATTCAGTATAAGTTTAGTTCGATCCTTTCTTTTCGAGTGTGTTCTTAGTGGTCTACCTATCTATGTAATCGTGTGTGAGATAAATAATAAGGTTTTGTTGGAGTTTTGTTTCTTTCCTTTTATGTTTCAATAAAAAGAAAGGAACATAAATAAAAAAGATCATATGCTAATCTTATGGTAAGTAATGATATCATATAAGGAAAATTATAAGTGGTAAAAGTTATTGGAGATTGGTAAACATAGCATTGGTCAATGATGCAATTCATGAAAGAATTAATAAGGGAAGAGAAGATTCACATACAAATACACTATCTTGGATATCTTTTATGATTGTGAGCCCCCATTAAGTATTATATGCAAAAATTGTTGACATTGGACAAGGAAGACAATGTAATGATTTATGTTTGTTCATATTCACATAGAAGTTATATTGTCATAGATCCTTCAACATGTGGTGCTTGCTCAATATCTTTGCTAGCCAAAAATTCCGCACTAAGTAGAGATACTACTTGTGCATCCAGAAACCTTAAACCCAAATTCATGCCTTGAGAGTCCACCATACCTACCTATGGATCGAGTAAGATCCTTCAAGTGTTGTCGTCAGTGCAATAAGGCAATAAAAATTGCTTTTAAATGTGTTGGATCATTTAGTGTAACAGAAATTTGAGCGTTGTACGAACTTGTGATGGCAAAATAATAAAAGTGACAGACTGCATAATAAAGGTTGTCACCATAAGGGGCAATATAACGTGATGCTATTTTGCATTAAGAGATTTGGCATACAAACAAATAGCGCATGGCAACCTCTGCTTCCCTCTGTGAAGGGCCTATCTTTTACTCTTATGTATTTACTTTTATGCAAGAGTCAAAGTATTATTCCCTATCCTTTTTTATTTTCTCTTTTTGCAAGCATCACGTGGTAAGGAAATATCTAGGCACATATATCCAGTTGGATATGAGTGAGCATGAGTTATTATTGATGACATCACCCTCGAGATGAATACGTTGGGAGGAGAAACTATAAGCCCCTATCTTTTTATGTGTCTGGTTGAAACTTTTTGTTCATGGGTATGCTATGAGTGTTAGTAATTATAGAAGACTATATGATGGTTGAGTATGTGGACTTTCCTAAAGGCTCCGACATGTGACCCGTCCTGAAAATATGATGAATTATAGTTGCAAAGCTGACTAAGAACATAGTTTGTTGGTTTTCAATAGAGTTTATGCTTTATACTTCAATGTTGTGATGAATTGTTACTTGTTCGTGAGAAGTTATATGATAAAAGTTGTATGATAAAGCTTTATTATTAAGTTATTTGCTATTGTAATATTAATCATGATGCTTCTATTCCCTATTTTTGTTTTTATTGACACCTCTCTCTCTCTAAGCATGTGGACATGTTTTCGGTTTCGGTTTTTCGCTTGAGGACAAGCGAGGTCTAAGCTTGGGGGAGTTGATACGTCCATTTTGCATCATGTTTCCCTACTGTTATTTATAAAAAAAGTATGCATAATAGTGCTTTTGGGAGTAATTCTAATGCCTTTTCTCTCATAATATGCAAGGTTTATACAAAGAGGGAGAATACCGGCAGCTGGAATTCTAGACCTTAAAAACCTACGTCAGAGTTACCTATATATCTGCACATCCCTAAATGAGCTGAAATTTATGGAGAATTATTTTGCAATATATAAAAAATACTGGAGCAAATGACTACCACAGGGGCCCACCAGGTGGGGCACAACTCACCTGGGTGCACTAGGCAGCCCAGGCGCGCCCTGGTGGGTTGTGCCCTCCTCGGCCCACCTTCGGTGCCCATATTCTGGTATATAACTCATTTTGACCTAGAAAAAATAAGAGGAGGACTTTCGGGACGAAGTGTCGCCGTCTTGAGGCGGAACTTGGGCAAGAGCATTTTTACCCTCCGGCGGAGCGATTCCGCTGGGGGAACTTCCCTCCCGGAAGGGGAAATCATCGCCATCGTCATCACCAACAACTCTCCCATCTTTGGGAGGGCCATCTCCATCAACATATTCAATATCACAATCTCGTCTCAAACCCTAGTTCATCTCTTGTGTTAAATCTTTGTACCGGAACCTTAGATTGGTACTTGTGGGTGACTAGTATGTTGGTTACATCTTGTAGTTGCTTACTGTATGGTTTATTTGGTGGAAGATTATATGTTCAGATCCATTATGATATTTAATACCCCTATAATCTTGAGCATGATTATCATTTGTGAGTAGTTACTTTTGTTCTTGAGGTCACGGGAGAAGTCATGTTGCAAGTAATCATGTGAACTTGATATGTATTCGATATTTTGATGATATGTATGTTGTGATTCCCTTAGTGTTGTCATGTGAACGTCGACTACATGGCACTTCACCATATTTGGGCCTAAGGGGAAGCATTGTGGAGTAGTTATTAGATGATGGGTTGCTAGAGTGACAGAAGCTTAAACCCTAGTTTATGTGCTACTTCGTAAGGGAACGATTTGGATCCAAAAGTTTAATGCTATGGTTAGATTTTATCTTAATACTTTTCTCATAGTTGCGGATGCTTGCGGGGGGGTTAATCATAAGTAGGAGGTTTGTTCAAGTAAGAACGACACCTAATAACCGGTCCACCCACATATCAAATTATCAAAGTAGAAAACACGAATCAAACCAACATGATGAACATGATATGGTGAAATTCTCGTGCACCCTCAAGAACGCTTTGCTTATTATAAGAGACCGTTTTGGCATGTCCTTTGCAACAAAAGTATTGGGCTGCCTTGCTGCACTTTATTTACTGTTGCCGTTACCTGCTTATTACAAACTATCTTGCTATCAAACTACCTATTACGGACTATTTCAGTGCTTGCAGAAAATACCATGCTGAAAACCACTTGTCATTTCCTTCTGCTCCTCGTTGGGTTTGACACTCTTACTTATCGAAAGGACTATGATTGATACCATATACTTGTGGGTCATCAGTGGGCATTTCAAATCCAATAAGCATGTGAGCTTTAGCTGCACCAATTTACCCTAACACTACTGTAGCATCATATAATTAACCATGATGACTACCCATTTGATTATGATAAAAATCGTTGAGGATCTAATATTATTCTTTCGTACATTTGAACTTATAACAAGGGTAAAGGGGCTCTATCTACACCTCGAAGAGATCTTGGAACATATGGGCTTGTAGGAGAATATCCCTGGCTTTTGCTTCTCTAATAAATTTCATATAGCTCCTTTAGTCATGAGATATGAGAAGAGGACTATCCATACCTCCCAAGCCACTATATTTTAGGAACATAACCTTATACAGGAATTCAAGGAACCAGTCAAACAAGGGGATAGTTTTCAAAAAGAATGTTTAGAAATTGATGAGTAAGCAAAGGAACATGAAGATGAAGGATGGATTGACCATTGTTTGACAACTCCTACAAATCATTGTAATTAAATTTCTAGACACAGTTAACACCCAGCTTGATGAATAAGATGAATAAGGTTATGATTTCCATATTACTCCAAATCCCCTACACTATAACAATCTTTCTAAACTACATTTAATAACATTTCAGGCATCTCCATTGAATAGTGCGCATAGACACTCACTAAAGAGTGAGTTCTTAATTTGTTTCTATATGATGTTGATGCACTTGAAGCGAGTATGGCTCCGATCAAACTTTGCTGTGAGGTGCTCCAAACCTCTATCAGGGGTAGTCATCACCCTTAGGATAAACATTCCTTCGGATTTGGGTGGATGACCTAATGAAGCATTGGTGCCTTGCTATATGGCTATAAAGAAAGCATATCCAGGGAGGCAACTTGGAAGTCAACATGTGTCTTTTATTAGCTTTGTGTCTAGTTGCATTCATGTTGCATGACAATTTTACTTTTGTGTAATTTCTATAAAGTTGGTTTTAGGTTAATCTTAGAAATGTAAATTTTCAATGTATCGATAGCCTTAATTTTGCTGCACACCTACTCTTAATTTATTGCAAATATTCTATGTACTTAATATGAGGAGGAAGCACAAATTTGTTGTGAAGTTTTGCAGCTCTAGAAGGGAAGGCGCGGTGTGGTACGATTGCTCTTTGTTGTACCAGCACTTGTTCCAGACTCTCCTGAGAAGCCCCAACTTACCATAATAGAAGATAGGGTGATGTACGAGCGAACGTCCACATACCAGCGTTCATACCAAAGGGCAAGGCTAGGCATCGAAAGATTAGAACAAAATATGGTGCCCGATATGACTGTACACTGGCACTCATAGAGAGACAAGAAACCCTTTAAACAATTTACTTTCGACGTACGAGGTTGATGGGTGATAACCCACAAGTATAGGGGACCTTTTATAGCCTTTTCTGATAAGTAAGAGTTTGAACCCAACGAGGAGCTAATGTTGGAATTAAATATTCTCTCGAGTTCTATCGACCACCGATACAGCTCTAAGCACACTTAACGTCCGCTTTACCTACAACAAGAATAAAACTACTTTGTAGGATAGGATAAGTTTGCAATACTAAACTATAAGTACTTAGCTAGAGAATAAAGGTTAGTTTGTTTTAGTAGAGAGCTTTTTGTAACACAAAGAGAAAGATTTGTCCATAGGCAACTGAATATAACACGATAGATACTTATCATATGCAATGAGGGAGAGGCATATGCTAACACACTTTCCATACTTGGATCATATGCACTTATGATTGGAACTCTAGCAAGCATCCACCACTACTAAATATCATTAAACCCAACCATAGAATTAAGTAGCAAGTCCTCTTTACTCACATACGCAACAACCCCCTTACTCGGGTTTAAGCTTCTTTCACTCTCGCAACCTACTATAAGCGAATCGTGAGCGTATTGCAAACACTACAGTGGTAATCCCACACACTTGCGCTATACTAAGGGCATCATAGGACAGCACCATATCAACATACAACTCATATCAATCACACCATACCACAATTAACCCGTAGGACAAAAGAAATCTACTCAAACATCATAGGATTGCCACACATCACTTGATAATGATATATAGCACTAAGGACCATGTTTAAGTAGAGATTACAGTGGGGAGAAGAGGTGTTACACCATTGCATAGAGGGAGATAGAGTTGGAGATGATAGTGACGAAGGTGTTGGTGTAGATCGCCGTCATGATGATTCCCCTAGTGGCACTCCGTCGCCACTGGAAGAGAGCGGGAGAGAGCGCCGTCCTTCTTCTTCTTCTTGCTTGGCCTGCCCCATAGATGGAGGAGGCGTTCCCCTCTGGTCCATGGTCGACATGGCTCCCGGAGGGCAGGAGCCCCCCCCCCCCCCCCCGAGATTGGATTGCTTTTTCTCTTCTATTTCTGGCCAAAAATCATTTATTATATTCCCGGAGATCCTTAACTCCGATCTGGCTAAAATTTTAACATGATTTTTTTCGGGTATTATCTTTCTTGTGGTGAAAGAAGGGCTCCAACCAAGTTACGAGGGAGTCACAAGGCAACACGACACGCCCTACTCCCAGGGCGAGCCATGTTGCCTTGTGGGTCCCTCGGGCACCTGTTGGGGAACGCAGTAATTTCAAAAAAAATCGTACGCACATGCAAGATCATGGTGATGCATAGCAACGAGGAGGGGAGAGTATCGTCTACGTACCCTCGTAGACCGTAAGCGGAAGCATTATGACAACGCAGTTGATGTAGTTGTACGTCTTCACGATCGACTGATCTAGCACCGAAGGTACGGCACCTCTGTGATCTGCACATGTTCGGCTCGGTGACGTCCCGTGAACTCACGATCTGGAGAGCTTCGTCAGCACGACGGCATGATGACGGTGATGATGTTGTTACTGGAACAGGGCTTCGCCTAAGCACCGCTACGATATTACCGAGGTGGATTATGGTGGAGGGGGGCACCGCACGCGGCTAAAGATCAATGATCAACGTGTTGTCTATGGGGTGCCCCTTTCCCCCGTATATAAAGGAGTGGAGGAGGGGGAGGGGCGGCCTCTCTAGGCGCGCCCCAAGGGAGTCCTACTCCCACCGGGAGTAGGATTCCCCCTTCCCTTGTTTGTATTTAGGAGAGAAGGAAGGAGGAGGAAGAAGGAAGGAAAGGGGGGCCGGCCCCCTTCCCAATTCGGATTGGGCTTGGGGGGCGCACCCCCTCCTTTGCTTATTTTCCCTCTGTTCCACTAAGGCCCATATACCTCTCGGGGGGTTCCGGTAACCTCCCGGTGCTCCGGTATACTCCCGATATCACCCGAAACCATTTCGAAACATAGGCTTCCAATATATTGATCTTTACATCCCGACCATTTCGAGACTCCTCGTCATGTCCATGATAAAATCCTGGACTCCAAACTACCTTCGATACATCAACACATATAAACTCGTAATACCGATCGTCACCGAACGTTAAGCATGCGGACCCTACGGGTTCGAGAACTACGTAGACATGACCGAGACATGTCTCCAGTCAATAACCAATATGGGAACCAAGATGCTCATATTGGTTCCTACATATTCTACGAAGATCTTTATCGGTCAAACCGCATAACTATATATGTTGTTCCCTTTGTCATCGGTATGTTACTTGCCCGAGATTCGATCATCGGTATCTCAATACCTAGTTCAATCTTGTTACCGGCAAGTCTCTTTACTCGTTATGTAATGCCACATCCCGTAACTAACTCATTAGCTACATTGCTTGCAAGGCTTATAGTGATGTACATTACCGAGAGGGCCCAGAGATACCTCTCCGACAATCGAAGTGACAAATCCTAATCTTGATCCATGCCAACTCAACAAACACTATTGGAGATACCTGTAGAGCATCTTTATAATCACCCAGTTACGTTGTGACGTTTGGTAGCACACAAAGTGTTCCTCCGGTATTTGGGGGTTGCATGATCTCATAGTCATAGGAACATGTATAGTTATGGAGAAAGCACTAGCAACAAACTAAACGATCAACGTGCTAAGCTAACGGATGGGTCAAGTCAATAACATCATTCTATAATGATGTGATCCCATTAATCAACTAACCACTCATGTCTATGGTTAGGAAACATAACCATCATTGATTCAACGAGCTAGTCAAATAGAGGCAAACTAGTGACACTCTGTTTGTCTATGTATTCACACATGTACTAAGTTTCCGGTTAATACAATTCTAGCATGAATAATAAACATTCATCATGATATAAGGAAATATAAATAACAACTTTATGATTGCCTCTAGGGTATATTTCCTTCAGTATCCCACTTGCACTAGAGTCAATAATTTAGATTACATGTAATGATTCTAACACCCATGGAGTCTTGGTGCTGATCATGTTTTGCTCATGGGAGAGGCTTAGTCAATGGGTCTGCAACATTCAGATCCGTATGTATCTTGCAAATCTCTATGTCTCCCTCATTGACTTGATCGCGGATGTAATTGAAGCATCCCTTGATGTGCTTGGTTCTCTTGAGAAATCTGGATTCCTTTGCCAATGCAATTGCACCAGTATTGTCACAAAAAAATTTCATTGGACTCGATGCACTAGGTATGACACCTAGATTGGATATTAACTCCTTCATCCAGACTCCTTCATTTGCTGCTTCCGAAGTAGGTATGTATTCCGCTTCACACGTAGATCCTGCCACGACGCTCTGCTTAGAACTGCACCAACTGATAGCTCCACCATTTAATAAAAACATGTATCCGGTTTGTGATTAGAGTCATCCGGGTCAATGTCAAAGCTTGCATCGACATAACTGTTTACGGCGAGCTCTTTGTCACCTCCATATATGAGAAACATATCCTTAGTCCTTTTCAGGTATTTCAGGATGTTCTTGACCGCTGTCTAGTGATCCACTCCTGGATTACTTTGGTACCTCCCTGATAAACTTATAGCAAGGCACACATCAGGTCTGGTGGCATTGAGTCTGACTCAACTTCACACCTTGTAATACAGGAAAGAACCCTTTCTTTACCTGATCCATTTTGAACTTCTTCAAAACTTTCTCAAGGTATGTGCATTGTGAATTCCAATTAAGCGTCTTGATCTATCTCTATAGATCTTGATGCCCAATATATAAGCAGCTTCACTGAGGTCTTCCATTGAAAAATTCTTATTCAAGTATCCTTTTATGCTATTCAGAAATTCAGAATCATTTCCAATCAACAATATGTCATCTACATATAAGATTAGAAATGCTATAGAGCTCCCACTCACTTTCTTGTAAATGCAGGCTTCTCCAAAAGTCTGTATAAAACCATATGCTTTGATCACACTATCAAAGCGTATATTACAACTCCGAGAAGCTTGCACCAGTCCATAAATGGATCACTGGAGCTTCCATACTTTGTTTAGCACCTTTTGGATCAACAAAACCTTCTGGTTGCATCATATACAACTCTTCTTTAAGGTATCCATTAAGGAATGCAGTTTTGACATCCATTTGCCAAATTTCATAATCATAAAATGCGGCAATTGCTAACATGATTTGGACGGACATAAGCATCGCTACGGGTGAGAAGGTCTCATCATAGTCAAATCCTTGAACTTGTCGAAAACCTTTTGCAACAAGTCAAGCTTTGTAGACAGAAACATTACCGTCAGCGCCAGTCTTCTTCTTGAAGATCCATTTATTCTCTATGGCATGCCGATCATCGGGCAAGTCAACCAAAGTCCATATATTGTTCTCATACATGGATCCCATCTCAGATTTCATGGCCTCAAGCCATTTTGCGGAATCTGGGCTCATCATCGCTTCCTCGTAGTTCGTAGGTTTGTAATGGTCAAGTAACATGACTTCCAGAACTGGATTACCGTACCACTCTGGTGTGGATCTTACTCTGGGTGACCTACAAGGTTCGGTAGTAACTTGATTAGAAGTTTTATGATCATCATCATTAGCTTCCTCACTTACTGGTGTAGGAATCACTGGAACTAATTTCAGTGATGAACTACTTTCCAATAAGGGAGAAGGTACAATTACCTCGTCAAGTTCTACTTTCCTCCCACTCACTTCTTTCGAGAGAAACTCGTTCTCTAGAAAGGATCCATTCTTAGCAATGAATATCTTGCCTTCGGATCTGTGATAGAAGGTGTACCCAACAGTCTCCTTTGGGTATCCTATGAAGACACATTTCTCCGATTTGGGTTCGAGCTTATCACGTTGAAGCTTTTTCACATAAGAATCGCAGCCCCAACTTTAAGAAACGACAACTTGGGTTTCTTGCCAAACCACAGTTCATAAGGTGTCGTCTCGACGGATTTAGATGGTACCCTATTTAACGTGAATGTAGCTATCTCTAAAGCATAACCCCAAAACGATAGCGGTAAATCAGTGAGAGACATCATAGATCGCACCATATCTTGTAAACTATGATTACGACGTTCGGACACACCATTACGATGTGGTGTTCCATGTGGCGTGAGTTGCGAAACTATTCCGCATTATTTCAAATGAAGTCCAAACTCATAACTCAAATATTCACCTCCACGATCAGATCATAGAAACTTGATTTTCTTGTTACGATGATTTTGCACTTCACTCTAAAATTCTTTGAAATTTTCAAATGTTTCAGACTTATGTTTCATCAAGTAGATATATCCATATCTGCTTAAATCATCTGTGAAGGTGAGAAAATAACGATATCCGCCGCGAGCTTCAATGTTCATTGGACCACATACATCAGTATGTATGATTTCCAATAACTCTGTTGCTCGCTCCATTGTTCCGGAGAACGGAGTTTTAGTCATCTTGCCCATGAGGCATGGTTCGCAAGTACCAAGTGATTCATAATCAAGTGATTACAGAAGTCCATCAGAATGGAGTTTCTTCATGCACTTTATACCAATATGACCTAAATGGCAGTTCCACAAATAAGTTGCACTATCATTATCAACTCCGCATCTTTTGGCTTCAATACTATGAACATGTGTATCACTACTATCAAGATTTAGTAAAAATAGACCACTCATCAAGGGTGCATGACCATAAAAGATATTACTCATATAAATAGAACAACCATCATTCTCTAATTTAAATGAATAACAGTCTCGCATCAAACAAGATCCAGATATAATGTTCATGCTCAACACTGGCACCAAATAACAATTATTTATGTCTAAAACTAATCCCGAAGGTAGATGTAGAGGTAGCGTGCCGACGGCGGTCACATCGACTTTGGAACCATTTCCCACGCGCATCATCACCTCGTCCTTAGCCAATCTTTGCTTAATCCGTAGCCCTTGTTTTGATTTGCAAATGTTAGCAACTGAACCAGTATCAAATACCCAGGCACTACTGCAAGCATTAGTAAGGTACACATCAATAACATGTATATCAAATATACCTTTCACTTTGCCATCCTTCTTCTCTGCGAAATACTTGGGGAAGTTCCGCTTCTAGTGACCAGTTCCTTTGAAGTAGAAGCACTCAGTCTCAGGCTTAGGTCTAGACATGGGTTTCTTCACTTGAGCAGCAACTAGCTTGCTGTTCTTTTTGAAGTTCTCCTTCTTTCCTTTACCCTTTTTCTTGAAACTGATGGTCTTGTTGACCATCAACACTTGATGCTCCTTCTTGATTTCTACCTCCGCAGCCTTTAGCATTGCGAAGAGCTCAGGAATCGTCTTATCCATCCCTTGCATATTATAGTTCATCATGAAGCTTTTGTAGCTTGGTGGCGGTGATTGAAGAACTCTGTCAATGACACTATCATCAGGAAGGTTAACTCCCAGTTGAGTCAAGTGGTTGTGGTACCCAAACATTCTGAGTATATGTTCACTGACAAAATTATTCTCCTCCATCTTGCAGTTGTAGAACTTATTGGAGACTTCATATCTCTCAATCCGGGCATTTTCTTGAAATATTAACTTCAACTCCTGGAACAGCTCATATGCTCCATGATGTTCAAAACGTTGTTGAAGTCCCGGTTCTAAGTTGTAAAGCATGGCACATTGAACTATTGAGTAGTCATCAACTTTGCTCTGCCAGCTGTTCACAACAGCTGGCGTTGCTCTTGCAGCGGGTTTGTCACCTAGCGGTGCTTCCAGTACGTAATTCTTCTATGCAGTAATGAGGATAATCCTCAAGTTACAGACCCAGTCCGTGTAGTTGCTACCATCATCTTTCAACTTAGCTTTCTCTAGGAACGCATTAAAATTCAACGAAACAACAACACGGGCCACCTATCTACAACAACATAGACATGCAAAATACTATTAGGTACTAAGTTCATGATAAATTAAAGTTCAATTAATCAAATTACTTAAGAACTCCCACTTAGATAGACTTCTCTCTAATCATCTAAGTGATCACATGATCCATATCAACTAAACCATGTCCGATCATCATGTGAGATGGAGTAGTTTTCAATGGTGAACATCACTATGTTGATCATATCTACTATATGATTCACAGTCGACCTTTCGGTCTCAGTGTTCCGAGGCCATATATGCATATGCTAGGCTCGTCAAGTTTAACCCGAGTATTCCGCGTGTGCAAAACTGGCTTGCACCCGTTGTATGTGAACATAGAGCTTATCAACCTGATCATCACATGGTGTCTCGGCACGACGAACTGTAGCAACGGTGCATACTCAGGGAGAACACTTATACCTTGAAATTTAGTGAGAGATCATCTTATAATGCTACCGCCGAACTAAGCAAAATAAGATGCATAAAGGATAAACATCACATGCAATCAATATAAGTGATATGATATGGCCATCATCATCTTGTGCCTTTGATATCCATCTTCAAAGCACCGTCATGATCACCATCGTCACCGGCTTGACACCTTGATCTCCATCGAAGCATCGTTGCCGTCTCGCCAAATATTGCGTCTACGACTATCGCTACCGCTTAGTGATAAAGTAAAGCAATTACATGGCGATTGCATTTCATACAATAAAGCGACAACCATATGGCTCCTGCCAGTTGGCGATAACTGTGTTACAAATCATGTTCATCTCATACAATAAAGTTTAGCATCATGGCTTGACCATATCACATCAGAACATGCCCTGCAAAAACAAGTTAGTCGTCCTCTACTTTGTTGTTGCAAGTTTTATGTGGCTGCTATGGGCTGAGCAAGAACCGTTCTTACCTACGCATCAAAAACCACAATGCAGTATAGTGATTGCTTTTTGATCTTCAGAAAGAACCCTGGTCATTGAATCTGATTCAACTAAAGTTGGAGAAACTGACACCCACCAGCCACATGTGTGTGAAGCACGCCGGTAGAACAGTCTCGCATAAGCGTACGCGTAATGTCGGTCTGAGCCGCTTCATCCAACAATACCGCTGAATCAAGAATCAACTAGTGACGGTAAGCAATATGTATATACCCATGCCCACAACTCCTTTGTGCTCTACTCGTGCATATAACATCTATGCATAGACCTGGCTCGGATGCAACTGTTGAGGAACGCAGTAATTTCAAAAAAAAAATCCTATGCACACGCAAGATCATGGGGATGCATAGCAACGAGAGGGGAGAGTATCGTCTAGGTACCCTAGTAGACTATAAGCAGAAGCATTATGACAATACGGTTGATGTAGTCGTACGTCTTCCGTGATCTGCACACGTTCGGCTCGGTGACGTCCCGCGAACTCATGGTCCAATAGAGCTTCGAGGGAGATCTTCGTCAGCACGACGGCGTGATGACGGTGATGATGTTGCTACCGGAACAGGGCTTCGCCTAAGCACCGCTACAATATTACCGAGGTGGATTATGGTGGAGGGGGGCACCGCACACGGCTAAAGATCAATGATCAACTTGTGTGTCTATGAGGTGCCCCCTTCCCCCGTATATAAAGGAGTGGAGGAGGGGGAGGGGGCCGGCCTCTCTAGGCGCGCCCCAAGGGAGTCCTACTCCCACCGGGAGTAGGATTCCCCCTTCCCTTGTTTGTATTTAGGAGAGAAGGAAAGAGGAGGAAGAAGGAAGGAAAGGGGGCCGGCCCCCTTCCCAATTCGGATTGGGCTTGGGGGGTCGCAACCCCTCCTTTGCTTCTTTTCCGTCTCTTCCACTAAGGCCCAATAAGGCCCATGTACCTCCCGGGGGGTTCCGATAACCTCCTGGTGCTCCGGTATACTCCCGATTTCACCCGGAACCATTCCGATGTCCAAACATAGGCTTCCAACATATCGATCTTTATGTCTCGACCATTTCGAGACTCCTCGTAATGTCCGTGATCAAATCCGGGACTCAGAACTACCTTTGGTACATCAAAACACATAAACTCATAATACCGATCATCACTGAATGTTAAGTGTGCGGACCCTATGGGTTCGAGAACTATGTAGACATGACTGAGGGAGTCATGGACTAAGGGGTCCTCGGGCGTCCGGCCTATTGGACATGGGCCGGACTAATGGGCTGTGAAGATACAAGACCGAAGACTCTCCCGTGTCCGGATGGGACTCTCCTTGGCGTGGAAGGCAAGCTTGGCGATTGAATATGAAGATTCCTTTCTCTGTAACCGACCTTGTACAACCCTAGTCCCCTCTGGTGTCTATACAAACCAGAGGGCTTAGTCCAAATCGAGATATATATTTAATCATAGTCATACAGGCTACACTTCTAGGGTTTTAGCCATTACGATCTCATGGTAGATCAACTCTTGTAATACTCATATTCATCAAGAGTAATCAGGCAATAAGTAGGATATTACCTCCATAGAGAGGGCCCGAACCTGGGTAAACATAGTGTCCCATGTCTCCTGTTACCATCGACCTTAGACGCACAGTTCGGGACCCCCTACCCGAGATCCACCGATTTTGACACCGACATTGGTGCTTTCATTGAGAGTTCGACTGTGTCGTACTCAAAAGGTTGGATGGGTCCTTCAATCATCTACAACAATGCTGTCCAAGGGGAAGTCTTCCTCCTCGGACAAATCTTCGTGTTCGACGGCTTTGCACTGCGGGTCAACTCGCTTGGCCACCTGGAGCAGATCGATAGCTACACCCCTGGCTGTCAGGTCAGATATAGGAGCTTGAACTACCTCGCGGATATCCCTGGAGACTTGATCTTAGACGGATTCAAGACCACGACAGTCTCTTCCCATCACCTCGATGAACATGACTTAGATCTGTCATCAGGCCATACCCAGGAAATTGCACTTGTAACCGCTCTGGCCTTAGATCCGGAGCAGGTCACGCCATCCGAGGACGGGAAGCTCAACCCCGCCATGGAATCCGCAGACTCCACGGTGTTGGACCCGCACAAAGACCTAACCTCTGGTAATGCCTGTGTCACCGGAACCTCGGACTCGTTTCCGGGTGCTAGTTCTGAACTATGTGCGTCCACGCATGTCGAGCATGATCGGTCATCGTTCGCCGAATTCAGCACCGCGGACATCTTCCGGCACTCGCCTTTGGGTGATGTGCTGAACTCATTAAAAACCTATCCTTAGAGGGGGATTCATAGTCGAACTATATCTGGTTTGAACTAGAAGCTGCTGACGGGGAATTTCACTTCCCACCCGCCACCCACTTCATAGCCACTATCAAAGAATTATCCGATATGCCCGATTACGGCTCCGAAGACATCGACGGTATGGGCGACGATGCAGATGAGGAGCATGCCCAAAGCCTGCCGTTCACCAGACGCTGGACGGCCACTTCTTCGTACGACATGTACATGGTGGATACACCTAAAGAACCTAACGACGATGACAAAGAAGATCCAGTCGAGGATAAACCTCTTGGGACACAGCCTAAGTGTCGACGTCAGCGGCGCCGCTCTAAGTCACATCATGCAAAAGATAGCAATATCGGCACAGGAGAAGATAATACTCTGGACGGTGCTGAAGATAATGAAGACCCCATTGAAGAAACTTCTAAACAAGAAGAACGGGAAGATGGGCAAGTTAGCCCCGATGAACAGGGCATAAACGAAGACTCGGAGGACAGTAATTATCTTCCGCTCTCCGAGGAGGAGGTGAGCCTCGGCAACGAGGATTTCATCGTGCCTGAGGAACCTCTCGAGCAGGAGCACTTCAAGCACCAGCTAATAGCCACTGCAAGGAGCCTGAAAAAGAAGCAGCAGCAACTTCAAGCTGATCAAGATCTACTAAATGATAGATGGAATGATATCCTGGCAGCCGAAGAATACGGCCTTAAGGGGCTGGCCAAAAGTCATCCGAAGCACAAATTGCTACCTCAATTCGATGATGAGGCGCTGGAGCCCATACCATCATCACGCAATGGGGCTGACCGACCACCACGTGGTCGAGATAAAGCGGCAACTCAAGCCGAATACCAGCCCGCCCCGCCTCATTATAAAGGCAAAGATAAAACAGCTCGTGGTCACACATATGACCTTCGACAGGACCTGAACAACAGAGCTGGACATACCAGATCGATCTACGGATCGCGAGGACGTACCTCGACACGTGTCGATAGCTATCTATTCAGACGTGACAAACCTAGTCACGCACGGGCTAAATGCCGCAGACGGACCCCATCGGAGCTACGTCGCGAGGTGGCCCGATATAGAGGCGCCGCACACCCTCCTTCCTTCACTGACGAAGTAATGGAGCACGAATTCCCAGAGGGATTTAAACCCGTAAATATCGAATCGTACGATGGAACAACTGACCTCGCAGTGTGGATTGAGGACTTTATTCTCCACATTCATATGGCTCGTGGAGATGACCTTCATGCCATCAAATACCTCCTGTTAAAACTCAATGGGCCATCTCGGCACTGGTTAAACAGTCTGCCTAAAAATTCTATTGGCAGCTGGGAGGACTTGGAAGAAGCCTTCCTTGACAACTTCCAAGGAACATATGTCCGGCCACCGGATGCCGATGACTTAAGTCATATTGTCCAGCAGCTCGAAGAGTCAGCCAGGAAGCTCTGGACCAGGTTCTTAGTTAAAAAGAACCAAACCGTTGACTATTCGGACGCGGAAGCCCTAACGGCCTTCAAGCACAGCGTCCGGGACGAATGTCTCGCTTGCCACATCGGTCAAGAAAAACCAAAATCCATGCCATCCCTTACCGCTCTGATGACCCGCTTTTGCACGGGAGAAGACAGCTGGCTCGCTCATAGAAGCAACATCGCCAGCGATCCGGACACTTCTAAAGTCTGAGATAGCAATGGCAAACCACGATGCGGTAAATACAAACGTCGCAATGATAATGAAAGAACGCATGACACAACGGTCAACGCCGGATTCAGCGGCCCCAAACCCGGTCAACGGAAAAAACCGTTCAAGGCAAACAGAGATGGACCATCCAATTTGGACAAGATATTGGATCGGCCCTACCAGATTCATGGCCACCCCGACAAACCAGCTAATCATACCAACAGAAGCTGTTGGGTCTTCAAGAAGGCCGGCAAGCTCAATGCCGAATACAAGGGGAGGAGGCCGCCAGGCGATAGCGATGACGAAGAGGCTCACCAACCAAATACCGGGGGTCAGAAGCAATTTCCCCCCGAAGTGAAAACAATGAACATGGTATACGTAACACACAACTCTACAGGGGAGCAGGAGAACACTCCCTCCGAACCGAGGATCACACTACGGTAACCTCAGCCGAAGTACAAAGCGGTCTTATTAAACCACATACCTTATTGGCCATTAAGCCACCGGTCTCCATTCAACAGGATCGACCAATTTTGGAGCAGGACTAGCAGTTCGGCTTCCGGCGTCCGCCTCATATACCTGCGAAATCTATACCGCGCATACATAACTATGCACTTCAAATAACCTGGGCATCAGCGGAAGCACAATTCGGACGGGTCTACAAGTACTCCGATAAACTACTTCCTTTTTTCCTTTTTCTAAGTTACTCTTTCTTTTTCCATTATCTTTTGCCACAGGTGGCGCAAAGGCTGGTCATTTCATGGACTGTATCATAAATTCACCTAAAGGCTACTCCTATTAAGGAGCCCCTCCATCGAGGAACGGCAGCGCAGACGTGCGACAGGAGGTCCAAAACCACTTTTTGTAGACCGCACTCTCTATTTTGCGAGCCTATAAAGTGCATGTTTCCTCAGCCGCCGACCCTTGGCATGTCAAATAGCTGGGGCTATGGCGTTATTATCTATAAAATGACAATTGGAATGTCACTCAGGTTCTAGTGAATATACTCCGCTTCCGGTATTCACTTTTCTATAAAGAACCGATTTTGCTCCTTTTGGTTGTTTCACACACCCACCCCGGCATACCTTGCCAGGGGCTTGACATGGGAACAAAATGAATTGCCAACAAAGTCTGAATAGCTTCATAGCATACTTTGGCGTCACGATTTCGGCCCATATGCATCAGCTTCGAATCATGTATTGGGTCAATAGTTGGGTTGCCCGACTCCTGTGCTTGCTACCTTGCATTCCGCTCTATCGGCTAGGGTAGTAATTACGGTGCACTTAACTACAAAGTGTTCGGAAGTCAAGTGCTTACCGGGGTATTCGGACGGTTGCAGTCGAGGCGGGCGTCCTTAGTGGTGTCCGGCCAATGTTTTCGTTTCCCGAAAAACAGCTTCCACATCCCTTTGTGCGTAGTGCCGAAGAAGTATTGGAGGATTCGTGGTCCTTCTGGATTAAACTCCTACATACGGCGAGGCCTACGCTGGCATGGCAGGGTTTGGCGGACTAGCATTACTTGAATCACATTGACAAGATCGATGTCCTTCTCAAGGAGGGTTCAGATGCGGCTCTGTAGAGTCTGCACTTCATCAACTGATCCCCAGTCCAACCCCTTATTAATCCATGATGCAAGTTGTAATGGAGGGCCGAAATAGAACGCATGTATAGCTGCCCACTTGGTACCATGGGGTTCCGTGACGTAAACCACTCTCACTGCCATTGATTGGAAGTTTCGGCGAAAGAGCCTTTAGGCCAGAGAGTGTTGGTAAGCTTGCTTACTATAGCACCGCCGCACTCCGCATGTTCCCCGTCGACCACCTTCGGCTTCACACTAAATTTCTTGAGCCATAAGCCGAAGTGTGGGGGGATTCGGAGGAAGGCTTCGCACGTGATGATAAACACCAAGACGTGGAGGAAAGAATCTAGAGCTAGATCATGAAAATCTAGTCTGTAATAAAACATTAGCCCCCGGACGAAGGGGTGAAGAGCGAACCCTAGACCTCGGAGGAAGTGAGAGATGAATACGACCCTCTCGCTAGATCTGAGGGTCGGAATAACCTGCCCTTGAGCAGGAAGCCTGTGGGGGATCTCCGCGGTCAGGTATCTGGCCACCCGAAGCTTTGCAATATCCTCCTCTGTAACAGAGGAAGCCACCCATTGGCCTTGAGGCCTGGGTCCGGACATGATGGGGAAGCTTGAAGCAATGAAATCAAACCTTGGGTGCTAGAACTCGAGGTTGGAAAGGCTGAGGAGAGGTTTGGTGTAAAAAGGTTGGCCCTTGGTTCCCTTATAAAGGAAGTAGGTATTGAACGCCTCCTCCTACGCCTGAAAACCTGCCTATTCCTAAGGAATCTTTACAGCAGAACGGTTGGGTTACCCACTATCATATTGATGAGAATCCCATAATAAGGGGACACGATCTCTGCTTCGACGGGCCGTGCCAATAAAAACCACGCCTCGAAACGTGGAACAGCGGGATAGGAAACGGTTCAAAAGAATGACCGGGCAAGCACGGCGTCACGTTATGAAAGTTATCAGCAGATTGGACTTGTGAAATACTATACTCTCTACGGCTGTGGTACTTATGTTGCAAGTCCGGACACGGTCGTGTCGTCCGAAGACTATCTTGGAGTATTCGGAAAGGGGAACCGGCCTTGCAATGCCGAAGACAATCTGCGCGTTGGACACCTTGTCATTGAAGCCTGGTTCGGGGGCTACTAAGCGAGTAATGGACTAAGGGGTCCTCAGGTGTCCGGCCTGTTGGACATGGGTCGGACTAATGGGCTGTGAAGATACAAGACCGAAGACTCTCTCCCATGTCCGGATGGGACACTTCTTGGCGTGGAAGGCAAGCTTGGCAACCAAATATGAAGATTCCTTTCTCTGTAACCGACCTTGTACAACCCTAGTCCCCTCTGTTGTCTATATAAACCGGAGGTCTTAGTCTGAATCAAGATATATATTCAATCATAGTCATACATGCTAGACTTGTAGGGTTTTAGCCATTACGATCTCGTGGTAGATCAACTCTTGTAATACTCATATTCATCAAGATCAATCAAGCAGGAAGTAGGGTATTACCTCCATAGAGAGGGCCCAAACTTGGGTAAACATAGTGTCCCCTATCTCTACCATCGACCTTAGACGCACAGTTCGGGACCCCCTACCCGAAATCCCCCGGTTTTGACACCGACAATGACCGAGACATGTCTCCGGTCAATAACCAATAGCGGAACCTGGATGCTCATATGGTTCCTCCATATTCTACGAAGATCTTTATCAGTCAAACCGCATAATGATATACGTTGTTCCTTCTGTCATCGGTATGTTACTTGCTCGAGATTCGATCATCGGTATCTAATTACCTAGTTCAATCTCGTTACTGGCAAGTCTCTTTACTCATTCCGTAGTGCTACATCCATAACTAACTCATTAGCTACATTGCTTGCAAGGCTTATTGTGATGTACATTACCGAGAGGGCCCAGAGATACCTCTCCAACAATCGGACTGACAAATCCTAATATTGATCCATGCCAACTCAACAAACACTATCGGAGACACCTGTAGAGCACCTTTATAATCACCCAGTTACGTTGTGACGTTTAGTAGCACACAAAGTGTTCCTCTGGTATTTGGGAGTTGCATGATCTCATAGTCATAGGAACATGTCTAGTTATGGAGAAAGCAATAGCAACAAACTAAACGATCAACTTGCTAAGCTAACGGATGGGTCAAGTCAATCACATCATTCTCTAATGATGTGATCCCGTTAATCAAATGACAACTCATGTCTATGGTTAGGAAACATAACCTTCATTGATTCAACGAGCTAGTCAAGTAGAGGCAAACTAGTGACACTCTGTTGGTCTATGTATTCGCATATGTACTAAGTTTCTGGTTAATACACTTCTAGCATGAATAATAAACATTTATCATGATATATGGAAATATAAATAACAACTTTTTTATTGCCTCTAGGGCATATTTCCTTCAACACCATCTTGCCTGGATTCTTCCTCCCAATATTCACATATATTTCAAAATAAATCTCCGCAAAATTTTAATGCGTTTGGACTTTGTTTTATATGGATTTTCTGCGAAACAAAAAATAAAAAAAACTAGAACTAACACTTGGCATGGATCAATATGTTAGTCCCAAAAATAATATAAAATGTTGCCAAAAGTACGTGAAAGTTGTAGAATATTGGCATGAGACAATAAAAAATTATAGATACGGCGGAGACATATCAATGGGTTGCATTTTAACCATTCATTTGCTTTTTACAATCAATGGAGGAAGGAGGTGAAGCGCTCGAGCGCTGGCCCTCGGAGATGGGCCAAGTCGGCCAAAGCCCATGGGGAGAGCAGGGGAGGATCATTTCCTATTAGTTACAACCTCTTTTGTAACTTGCACCCACACCCAAATCACTCGCTCGCAGGATGGGCCACCCATCTGTAACGCCCTCGATGCGGCTATATCTCCTACGTGTCGAAGCACGACTTAGAGGCATAACCGCATTGAAAGCAATGTCACAAGTAAGGTTATCTTCACAACATCCCATGTAAATAAATAAAAGGGGAAAAGATACATAGTTGGCTTACACTCACCACGTCACACAAATACATGAATAACATTACAATCATCCAATACACTCATGGTCCGACTATGGTACCAAAATAAAGATCAACCCCCACATGCGACAAAGTCCCCGACCACCCCAACTGGGCACCACTACTGATCATCTAGGAAGGACACATAGTAACGGCAAGAGTCTTCATCGAACTCCCACTTGAGCTCAAGCGCATCGTCTAGAGCGGTATCATCGGTCCCTGCAACTGGTTTGGAAGTAATTTGTGAGTCACGGGGACTCAGCAATCTCACACCCTCGCGATCAAGACTACTTAAGCTTATAGGTAAGGCAAGGTATGATGTAGAGCTGCAGCAAGCGACTAGCATATATGGTGGCTAACCTGTTCGCAAAAGAGAGCGAGAAGAGAAGGCAAAAGCACGGTCGAACAACTATGATCAAGAAGTGATCCTAGAACAACCTACGTCAAGCATTACTCCAACACCGTGTTCACTTCCCTGACTCCGCCGAGAAGAGACCATCACGGTTACACATGCGGTTGATTCATTTTAATTAAGTTAAGTTTCATGTTATCTACAACCGGACATTAACAAATTCCCATCTGCCCGTAACCGCGGGCACGGCTTTCGAAAGTTCAAATCCCCAACTTAGCCCATCACAAGCTCTCATGGTCAACAAAGGATATTCCTTCTCCCGAGACATTCCGATCAGACTCGGCATCCCGGTTACAAGACATCCTCGACAATGGTAAAACAAGTCCAGCAACACCGCCCGAATGTGCCGGCAAATCCTGATAGGAGCTGCACATATCTCGTTCTCAGGGCACACTCAGATGAGCGCTCCATACAACTAAAACCAAACCTCGAGTTTCCCCGAGGGGGCGCTGCACAGGGCTCTAGTTTGGACCAACACTCAGAGGAGCACTGGCCCGGGGGTTTAAATAAAGATGACCCTTGGGCTCCGGAAACCCAAGGGAAAAAGAGGCTAGGTGGAAAAAGGTAAAACCAAGGTTGGGAATTGCTGGAGGAGTTTTATTCAAGGCGAACTGTCAAGGGGTTCCCATTATAACCCAACCGCGTAAGGAACGCAAAATCCGGGAACATAACACCGATATGACGGAAAGTAGGGCGGCAAGAGTGGAACAAAACACTAGGCAAAAGGCCGAGCCTTCCACCCTTTACCAAGTATATATATGTATTAAGATAAACAAGATAATATGGTGATATCCCAACAATAAACAATGTTCCAACAAGGAACGATCTCCAATCTTCACCTGCAACTAGCAACGCTATAAGAGGGGCTGAGCAAAGCGGTAACGTAGCCAATCAACAGTTTGCTAGGACATGGTGGGTTAGAGGTTTGACATGGCAATTTGGGAGGCATGATAAGCAAGTGGTAGGTATCGTAGCATAGGCATAGCAAAAGAGCGAGCATCTAGCAAGCAAAGATAGAAGTGATTTCGAGGGTATGGTCATCTTGCTTGCAAAGTTGTCAGAGTTGACTTGATCCTCGTAAGCGAACTCAACGGGCTCCTCGTTCACGAACTCGTCTCCCGGCTCTACCCAAACAAGAACAACAAGAAAACGGAACATAATCAACCACGTGCAATGCTCAAGCAACATGATGCAAACATGGTATGATATGCGGGATGCGGTATGTGATGCATATGCAAGATTTGACAAGGAATGATTGAACCTGGCCTCAACCTGGAAATCCAAGAGTGCCACTAGAAAGGTGAGGTGATTTTGGTTGAAATTGATATAAAGATCCCCGGAATCGGATGCACGCTTTGGAAATGGCAAGCAAAACAAATATGGCACCGGTCTGCGATAATCAGCAAGTGACCGACTAAATGCATCAAGATAAATATGCTACAGCACTCAAACATGACAACACAATACATGGCAGGGATCCACTCATGAAGCTTTACAAAAGATGAACACTGAGCTACGGCTAAATCATCCATTAACAGGTTCAAACAAGCATGGCAAAAGTGCAAATGATAACAGGTTTCAGACTTTGTGAAATTAACACAAGAATTTATCATCAGGAAGCACACTTTAGAGCATGAAAACTACAAGCTACAGGAACTTAACATGGCAAAGCAAGGCATGGCATGAAGCTACTCAAAGCACTTAACAAAAGACCCTTAGTGACCTTGAGCCAAAAGGGATCAGAAAATACAATTGCAAGCATGTGAACATGGCAAAAACATAAACAGATTCATACTTAGTGAAAAACTGGAGCATGCAAAACAGTTAATGAGTAGGCATGTTTACGAGCTCGATACACTTACTACAGATCATGGCATGACAAACTAAGCATACACCCATCAAGAATACATGGCATAGAACCTAGACATGTCAAGAACAACAACATAGCATGCACGGATCAATAGCAACATCCTCGGCAAAATCGCTAAACATGTGAACAATCTACCAGGATTATTTTATAGCAAAAGTAGAGCTCGATTGACTCAAGCTAGGTTGCTCCATAAATGCAAAAAAATACATGGATGGATAGAGCACCACAATGTTAACAAAACATCCTTACTGATCATCCTCAAAAGAGGCACGGATCACTAGGAAACAACATGAACATATGGCATAACAACAAAAACAGAACAAGGACTTGGTGAAATTCCAAGTCCCTGAAATCAGCATTACCGATTACGCTACTTTGCAAGCTTGTGCTAGTCACCACAAATATCACAAAAATACATGGCAAGCACCTCTGTAAATATGGCACGGAATATAACAAAACACATGTAGAGCTCAGGATCATAGCATGCACACATTAAACATGGCAAAAATGACAAAAGGCTATTTGCTGAAACAGATTTGCCAAATTCATCACATAGCCCTCTTCCAATAGCATTTCAGGCATCAAGATGAGCTCAAATGAAAATGATGCAATGAGATTAAATGATGTACTCGTCGAGACGAACATTTTGATATGCTACACGCACGAATTGGAGCTACGGATGCAGAGTTATAGCATGCCAAAGTTTGCAAAAAAATAGGGTTCGGGGATGAAAAAGTCAACCCGAGGTGGATATCTCAGATCTGGATCCGGGTGGTTACTGTAGCAGCACTGTTCACCGACGGAGTCGAGGTCGCCGGACTTGGACGAGGTTGCTGGAGAAGAAGAGGCTGGCCGAGGCGTGGTCGCCGGACTTGCTGGACGGCGTCGACATCGGGGAGGAGATGCGGGGCGGCGAGGCACTGGAGTAGGGCGGCGTGCGGCGGAGTTGCGGGCGCCGGCGGACGAGGGCGGCAAGGCGGAGCTTCGGTAGCGGCGGTCGGAGATGGAGGGCGGTGGCGCCGGGCGCCTCGGGCGGCCGGACGGAAGGACGACGGTGGCGGGGTCGCGTAGGAGGCGGCGCGCGGCGTCGGGCCCTCGGGGGCTCTCCCCGGGCCGAGCGGGCCGGAGCGGGCGCAGGTAGCGGCGCGCCACATGGCGGCATGCCACTGGCTGCGGGCGGTGGTGGCGAATCGTCCAGTGGGAACCGGACGTGTCCGACGGCGGAGATGGGCGAGGCTAGGGTTTAGGGGTAGATGGGATCCGGAATTTTTGAGGGAGAGACCTTTTTATAGGTAGGAGGAGCTAGGAGGCTCCAAATTGAGCACGGTTTGCGGCCACGCAATCGTGATCGAACGCTCTAGATGATGGAAGGGTTTCTGGTGGGTTTTGGGCCAAATTGGAGGGGTGTTGGGCTGCAACACGCACGAGGCATTTTTGGTCCCTCGGTTCACCGTTGGAGTATCAAACGAAGTCCAAATGACACGAAACTTGACAGACGGTCTACCGGTAGTAAACCAAGGCCGCATGGCAAGTCTCGGTCCAATACGGAAATGTTTAACCCCCACACATGAAAAGTGGTAGAAAGGGGCACCAGGTGACATAGGAGCACCGGAATGCAAAACGGACAACGGGGAAAATGCTCGGATGCATGAGACGAACACGTATGCGAAAGCAATGCACATGATGACATGATATGAGATGCATGAAAAAGAGAACAACACACGGAGGCAAAAACCCGACAACAAGGAAATAAAATAACTTGGTGCCGGAAATGGCAAGAGTTGGAATACATATAAGGTAAATTACATCCGGGGTGTTACACCATCTTAGGCACCAAGCGGGATCTCGTCCCGGTTTTGGAAAGCTTCTGAAAGTTTCCTTGCCGGGTTTTTCTTCTATGTTTCAATTTTCTGGACTAAGTCTTCTTCTGTTTTTTTGGTTTTCCTTTTTTCCATTTTCATTTCTTTTTTATATTTCTATTTCTTTTTAAAATGGGTGATCTTTTTGAAAATCATTTTAAAAAGTTTTTGAACCTTTAATTTCAAAACTATTCCAAATTCATGATTTTTTTAACCTTTTAAACTTTTTTAAAGTTTCTGATATTTTGATTTCCTGAACTTTTTCAAATTTGGAATTTTTTCCTCATTTGGTGAATTTTTCAAATTCATGATTTTATTTTTGAATTTGTGAACTTTGTTTTTTCTTTGTTCAAATTTATGATTTTTTTTATTTTTGCTGGTCAACTGGTCGCCAGTCAATCGGCCAACTGAAAGAAAAAATAGGCGAAGAAATAGTAGATGGGCTGGTCCACGAGCTGGGCCGGCGAGCACCAAATAAAGAAACAGGCGCTACAAGCGATGGATGGGCGCTCTTAGGAGAAAAAAAAGAGAGGAAAAAATAGATGGCTAAATGCAAAGACCTCCTCGTCGATGCCTTATGCGCTAAAATGCCGCTACGACACAGGGTTCGCCCGACATGGGCCAACCCACTTACTCACATGCTAGGACGCACCTAACTATGGTTGCTAGTTATATATTTTTTTTGTTCGTTCTCAGGAAGTTGCTAGTCAACTCTGTGTGTGACGAGAAAAAACATGTCTAATTTCAAAAATATTGGTTAAACTAAAAATGTTCATGAGTTTGGAAAAACTTTAAAAAATTGGGAAAACGTTCATGAATCTGGAAAACATTCACAAAGTTAATGGAACTTAAAAAAAGTTCACGAATGTCGAAAACTTTGCAAATTTGAAAAAGTCCATGAATATAAAAATGTTCATCAATCTAAAAAAATCATAAATATGAAAAAGTTCAAGAAATTAAACTTTTTTCACAAATTTTAAAAATATGCAAGAATTTAATATTTTTTAAAAAATTTAATGAATTTGAAAAGGTTCATGAATTCAAAAAATGTTCACTATTTTTAAAAGGTAATCCACTATTAATGAAAAAGGAAAAAGGAAAATAGAAAGAAAAAAGAAATAGGGAAAGATAAAAAATGTGGGTGAAGAAAGGAACAATACTAAGTAGAAATTGACAGAAAAGAACAAAATTGTCCGGAAGTTTCCCAAAACCGGCCTAGAAGCTTCCAAAAACTAGGGACCGAATTTCAACTCGTATAACTCTTAATGGGCCAGCCCGTAGAAAATCGATCAAAGGGGAGGGTGTGTGTTGTGTATGGTATAGCCTATAAGTGGCGATATGAGTGTCGAACAGGAATTGGCCTGAACTCAATGAAGAGAGGGGATGTACTGGGCGAGGAAATTTGGCCCAGAGCCTGAGAGAGGAAAAGAAATCCATAAAATGAATAAAGGCTAATAGAAATCAAAGCGATCTCAAAGACACCAAATAAAATTCAGAGGCGCATATGCTGAAGACGAGAAAAATAAAATTCAACTAAAAGAAAACAACAATACTCAAAGTTTAATAATAGGCATTAGTCCAACTGAAGTCCTCCAAAATTATGAGAACTCAATTTAAGTTTTTATTAACTAATAAAACAATGAAATTTCTAGCCCTACTTTTTAGAAAAGCATTTTCTTAAACATTCCATTGGGATGCTACTAAGTTGCACACCTAGGAAAGTTGGTCGTAGACACAAGAATTAATTGTAGCAGAGGTACATGATTAAAAAGTTCTCTAAAGCCTACACACGAATCTCGTGTCCAAGCCCGTATGATTCCTACTCCCTCCTTCCATTTATATAGGGCCTAATGTGTTTTTTAAGAAAACAATTGACTATTGACAAGATTAACAGTACATGAGATGTATAACATAAAAATTATATCATTAGAAGCTCCTTTCACATACGAATTTAACGATATGCTTTGTGTAAGTTGCATGTCATATATTATTACTCCAACACTTGGTCAAAGTTAGCCTCGAAAAACACATTAGGCCCTATATAGATGGAAGGAGGGAGTAGTGAATAATTAGGCAATAAAGGGCCCCTGGGTTGTAGCGTGTTAGAGAGCTTCTATATATCGACACCCGTTACGTCAGATATTTACTGTCAGATAGTCCGACAAATATCCACAACACCTTTATGAGAAGCAATAGTATCTCTTTATTCATTTGTATATGTTGTTTATTAGAAGAGATACAATTGATGCTTCCATCCAAGACGTAGCTTCATTAAACTCCGCAAGCTAGGAAGCTCATGAGCAATAGAATTCACCTCCCGATACTCATGCTCAAACACCACTTCGACAAACTCTTAAAGACATAAAATAACAATCAATGTGCATTGTTGCTGCACTACCAGCTGCGTGTATATCATTATTCAACGCTATGATGACTCCACTACTGCATGAGCTAATAATAAATCTATTGCATCCAATTGAGTGGTCAAGCAACAGTCCATCCTCCAGGGCCATCCTTTTGTAGAAATAACATCACACACCCTTGACAATTTGGATAGCAACAAAAAATCGACCCATACTATCCCTGATTATGGCACATGTAGTCCGAGAGAAATTTTCCTCGTCGAAAGAAGCCTCAAAGTTTTCTCAATTTCTTACAAGGGTTAGACAATGCCATGTAATTTGTTGTAATTGTTTGGATTGCCATTACAGATTGTTTTGGCGTCTAGGAATTCTCATCATTCCAATGTTGTCTCCTTTCCCACCTTAGGTGACAACAAATAACGACCATTAACTCCGAAGTAAACCAAAAACCGATCACAGGATCGAGGTTGTTAAGAATACCTCTATGCCACCTTCCTCGCCCTTGGGCATCTGAATAAAACATGTCTATTTTCCTTTGCACCAACATCCACAACACCTTACTAGTAAGGTACACATGCATTCCATGTAATTTTGATAATCAAAGTATGAATTAAGATTGACATGACACATTGTAGAAGTTCAATATGTAATTTAGAGTCATAAATTCATTGTGTGGATGTATATTTAATTCTCGTAGTTCATCTAGTTAAACAAATCAAATTAATAGCTACAAAATATTTACGGACTACGTGCAACACAAAACTCATGTGGAAGATATCCAATACATTTGTCTTTTAGTATCTCGTATTGCAATTTTAAATAGCTAGTATTGTATCTTCGAAGATAAATAGAGTTTATGTACCCGTTGTTGTAAGCCTTGAACAAAAACAATTCATAAAGTAAAAGTGAATGATAGTTATTTCAAAAGAAGAAAAATGCTAGGAGAATTAAAGTATGAAAAAGCCTAGAAGAAATGTGGTGTGTCTATGATGCGAGGTTTATGCCTTGTAAACCATAAAGTAAAAAAATAGGAATTCGTTTCAAAGAAAAAGGTTTGGACAATAAAGGACGGCATATTATAGAACAAAGATAAGTGATTGTGTTTTGAGGTTTGTGCATATTATGCATTATAAATCATGAAGTTAAATAAAATGTTAATTCATTTGGAATAAAAGAGTGGAGATAATTTAAAGTATGGAAGATTCTAAAATAATTGGAAATTCTTGTGTTTGGAGGCTTTTATAAATTTTGCATTGTGGTTCATAAAATATAAATGAATGGTAACTCATGTAGAAATAAAGTTTGAATAATTAAATATGAAAGATTCTAAAATAGAGGAGAAGTGCATGTGTTTTGAGATTTGTGCCATGCGCTTAAGTTCAACCATGGAATCTTCTAAATTGTACATATGGAAAAATCTAGTGGAGTGAAGATGGTATTCAATGCCCAACAATGCTTGGATTTGCCACCTCTACATCATCGGGTTGTCTTCGTACAACAACCAATATCCCGCGATGCCAATCTATGTCCCCATTTTCTTTTTGCTTCCAAAATATGATGTTGATTAACATGTTGTAAAAATGGACAATATTACAAAAAATATGAACACATATAAATGTTTGTATGTATATAATGAAATGTTCATATCAATTTTGAAAAATGGACACATATACAAAAAATTCGATTCATATATAAAATAACTTCATGCTCTTTAAAGAAGGTCATATATTTGAAAAAAAAAGCTTATGCATGTGTTGGTTTATGTTCATGTACAGAACTAAAAGTGTTAAAAGGTCTATATAAAAACATAAATTAAAAAACAAGTGAAAGAAGCACAAAAAGTTTAAAAAGAAAAGTGAAGCAATTGAATAGAAAGATATAAAAGAGACAAAAATAAAGAAAACATAATAGATAAAAAAGCCAAAAGTAGGCCATGCATCGGTTCAGGACAAGTGCAACAACTACATTTTCTCGACGACACGAGGCAATGAGCATCCAATAGAATTTCACGCCTGGTCAGTGCTTTTAGATTGTCAATTGCTCTTGTTTGTTCATGGGCCTCACATCTAACTGATGGAAATATGCCCTAGAGAAAATAATAAAGTAGTTTTATTATTATATTTCCTTAAACATGATAAAGGTTTTTTATTCATGCTAGAATTGTATTGACCGAAAACTTAAATACATGTGTGGATACATAAACAAATATTGTGCCCTTAGTAAGCCTCTACTAGACTAGATCGTTGTTCAAAAGATGGTTAAGGTTTCCTAACCATAGACATGAGTTGTCATTTGATAACAGGATCACATCATTAGGAGAATGACATGATGGACAAGACCCATTTGTCAGCTTAGCATATTATCCTTCAGTTTATTGCTACTGCTTTCTTGAATGTCAAATACATGTTCCACTGATCATGAGATCATGCAACTCCCGAATACCGAAAGAATACCTTGTGTGCTATCAAACGTCACAACGTAACTGGGTGATCATAAAGATGCTCTATAGGTATCTCCAAAGGTGTTTGTTGAGTTGGCATGGATCGAGATTGGGATTTGTCACTCCGAGTATCGGAGAGGTATCTCTGGGCCCTCTCGGTAATACACATCATAAGCTTGCAAGCAAATGACTAAGGAGTTAGTTACGAGGTGATGTATTATGGTACGAGTAAAGAGACTTGCCAGTAACGAGATTGAACTAGGTATGAAGATACCGACGATCGAATCTCGGGCAAGTAACATACCGATGGACAAAGGGAATTACGTATGTCGTCATAACGGTTCGATCGATAAAGATCTTCATGGAATATGTAGGAGCCAATATGGGCATCCAGGTTCCACTATTGGTTATTGACCGGAGAGGTGTCTCGGTCATGTCTACATAGTTCTCTAACCCGTAGGGTCCACATGCTTAACGTTCGTTGACGATATAGTGTTATATTATTTATATGATTTGGTGACCGAATGTTGTTCGGAGTCCCGGATGAGATCACAGACATAACAAGGAGTCTCGAAATAATCGAGAGGTAAATATTGATATATATAGGACGATGGTATTCGGACACTAGAAGTGTTTCGGAGTGCACCGGATAGTCATCGGGTCACCGGAAGGGGTTCCGGACACCCCTGGTAAGTGTATGGGCTTAATGGGCCATAGGAGGGGACAGACCAACGCACTAGGGGGCTAGTGCGCCCTTCTACATGGCTGGTCATCCCTAGGGGAAGGAAAGGAGAGGGGTGGCCCCTCCTGCCTTTCCCTCCTCAGGAGAGAAAGGAAATGGGGGGGCGCCACCTCCTCCTTCCTTCCTCCCGCACTTAAACAAGGAAAGGGGGCGCCACTTGGGGAGGACCCCAAGTAGGATTCGGCCTACTTGGGCGCCCTCCTGGCTGCTCCCTCCTCCCCCCACCTATATATAACACATAACACATGCTTTTAACTCAATAACCATCACTCAAGACCATAATAGGTCCATCTCCTTTATTTTTGTGAGGCATCATATTTGTGTTGCTGCTTATCATCCTTCTCACCCTCGCCGATGATGGCCTCGGTGTTCACACAAAACAACAAAAAATGTGTGTTGAATATGGTTAATCCTAAGACGTCTCTCTCGCCCTCTCTCCTCCTCTCTCTCTCTCTCTCACTCTCTCTCTTTCTCTCACTCTAGTGATGAGAAATCTGTTGTTTTCCCCTGGGACATTTTTCAGAGGTATGCATGTGTAATTATCGATGTTTTCTTTTCCCCATGTGGTTATATTGGGGTGTTTATTTGCAATCTAGATCGCCGGCTGTATGAAAAAAAACAGATCTTGCGCTATAAATTATAAGTTTGCTTTCATAACAATATTTTAAAATATTTAACAGGTAAAATTAACATCATATTCAGATTCCACACATTTTTCTAATAAAATTTCATATATAATATGTTAAAATCAAAGCTACGGTTTAAAAGATACAGATAATTTAGAAAATCATTTGGTTTGACTCAAATATATTCCAAAATAATATTTAAAAATACTTAAAAGGTAAAAATAATCTCATATTCATATTCTACATATATTTCTAATCAAATTTCATATATAACATGTTCAAATCAGAGTTACGATTTAAAAGATATGGATGGTTTTAAAAAGCATTTGTTTGACTTAAATATGATTCGCGGATGAATTACCTAAAACACAGGGGGGTTTTCGAAAAATGTAAAATAACGGTTCGGGTTGAATTCTTTGAAATAGAGGGACTTTTCTAAAAAAATGCCATGACGGACGAAAGAAACCCAATTTGTTTTATTATTAGGTAAATATATATATATATATATATATATATATATATATATATATATATATCCCAAGATTAGAATAGTTATTTGGATCACAGTAGCCCCTATATAGGGCCCGATAGGGCCATCCCGAACTTCCGAACTGCCGCCGGCCCGACAGGATCCACTGGATCCCGAGGCCCCCCCGACAGGATCCACCTGCTCCCCGATCCCGATCCCGAGCCCCAGCCCCCATCCTCCCCTCGATCCCCCGACATCCCCCCTCCTCGCTGCCGATCTTCGTCGGATCTGCCGCCTCCCTTCCTTCCCCAGCTCCTGGCCGACCGGATCGAGCTCCGCCCCCTCCGACTCGGCCTCCTTCCCGACCGCCGGCGCGGGCGAGTGAGCGACGGCGGACGCCGGCGCGAGGGAGCCCGCGTCGCCTGGAGCCGGCGAAGCCGCCGGATTTCTGTCACGAACGGCCGCCATGGACTTCTGGAAGCCTCATCCTCGGTCCATCATCACCGCCAGACGGCTTGCCAATGCTCATATCGGCCAAGGTGCAACCTACGGCGAACAGCGCAACAAAGGAAACATCTCGGCGGCGGAGGCCGCATCGGCGGCGCGTTCAAATCTAAGAACGGTATATGAATTTCCTCCCTGATCATGCGGACTGCTTCAATCTTACCTTACTTGACCTTCTTGCTTCTTCTGCACCCTCTGCAAGACATGGATTGCCATGCGGTTCCTCTCCTACCTCCACGATGAATTGTTCTCAAGGTGGCCTATCAGCTGCTGGAAAAAGGTTGGCCAAATTTCTAGCCAGGGTATGGTTGAACTTCTTCCTTCTGTTTGTTATTTTGTTATAGCCATGTGAAGTTCTGGGAGTGTGTGAGCCTCAGTCCAGGCTACAAACAGCATTGTAAAATCTGCCTGCTTACATACATGTGAAGTTTAGGTAGTTTGTGAGCATCATTCCAGGCTAAAAACACTAGAAAATCTGCCTGCATTCACATGTGGAAAAGCCATGTGAAGTTCAACTAGTAAGTGTGCTAGAGTTCAGGTTGGTATGTATCTGGTTCTGTGCAAAAAAAATAAAAGGAAAATAAAACATGCATGTGATATGACATGAAGGTCAGGTTGGTATGCACGAGCAGTCCAACCATTCAAACTCATGAAGGTTCAGGTTTTTTAACTATAGACAGTATTTCCCCTTTGCAAAACAAGAAGTTCAGGTTGTGGAGAGTGCTCAGTTCAGGTACATAAAAGTAATCAAATATTGTAGAATTAAAACAGGATGTGAAGTTCATTCTGCGAAGGGTGCTCAGTTCAGGTACAAAAGTATTGGCAGATGCTCAGCTCAGTGCATAGTGTGATGGCTCTCACCACTTTAATATGAGAAGTTCAGGCTGTGAATACTGCTAAGTTCAGTTACAAAGGTATAGGCAGATATAACTTGTGTGCTAATAGACTTTTTTTTCTTTTATGTCAGCAAGACGAGAGACGCATGAAGAAGCTTAGAGGTTCCCAGCGGCAAGTACACAATCCAAAGCATGTACGCGTTGCACCACCCCCTCAATGGGTCACACCTCAAATGCACCAACAGCATTACCAACCTGCTCCAGACCAAAAATGGATGACACCCGAAACACATGGATACTTACAAGGTGCTGGGTCATAGCCCTATCCGCACAAGTTTGCGCCTCTACCTAATTGGGTGACGCCGGAAATCCCCCGCGGATTCTTTGTATCCACCAGCAGACTCCCAAGCACGCCGATGGAGGAGGGTGTTAGCTCAAGTCCTGCGTGTAACTCTGGAGGTTATCCTGGTGTGCCTCATCAATGCCAAAGCGAAGCAACTAAACCGGATCCCAGGACAAATCCAACAGCAACACACACACACACAGAGGAGAGTGCTCTCCACACTACCACCGTTGGATCCTGCTGCTGCTGCTACAAGTCAGAATTGTACGGGGCATAAGGTAGATGGATTGCTTCAAAAAACATAAGAGCAAACCAAGACCAGGATCGCAATACCTCCACAACCACCTCAAGCAAAAAGGACGCAAACAAGAGAGAGGCCATCTTCAGCCCTCCTTCCTCCTCGTGATCCACTGCTGCATCCTGCTATGATTACTCCGCCATGCCCCATCCCATAGGGACAGCAGCCGACACCGGTGGAGTTGCGATCATACACGCATGTAAGTGAAACAAAAAATATTTATATACGCATCTTGTATTATCTGCAAAAATTCTGCTCCCTCCAGGATAACAAGTTCATAAACTGCATTTTAACGTGTTGTTTGGATTATTTTTTCTTTTTCTACAGACGTTGGATCTACCGGATTATCTAATACCAAGACTAAAGATGCGATTCAAAGATGTAGAGAAAGCAAGGGAATTTTATAACAGATACGCCAGACACGCTGGTTTTGGAATCAGGAAGACGGGAGGAAATGACAACCACAGGTATTTTGTTTGCACCTTCCAAGGGATACATACATCTTCTGTTTCGGAGGCCAACAGGAAGCGAAACAAAACATCACAAAGGAAGGGCTGCAATGCAAGAATGAGGGTGAAGGTGCAGGAGGATGTCACATGCGTGGCAGTGGACATTGAGTACAATCATAATCATGAACTCATGCAAACTGATGACATGCTGGTATTTTTGCACTCACACAAGAATTATGACCCCACTATTTTGGAGTACGTAAAGCTCCCACAGTACCATGATGTCAAGCACACAAAAATCATGTCCATGCTATCTGAAAATGAAGATGGAAGCTACTTCCTAAGCATGACCGGACGAGACCTGCTAAAGCAGCAAGTATTCAAACACCCACATACTGCAGTGTAAAATAGCATCCTAGCTCACAACCCTTTGCTAGCAAAAAATAAACAAATGCATGTTTGCGTGTGATTTGCAGGAAAGCCATGAATGCAAGGAAAGATGATTTGGATGATGTATTGAAACTTGTTTCATTCTTCAAAGACATGAAGGCAATAAATGATGAGTTTTTCTATGACATCCAAGTGGACAAGTACAAGTCAATTAAAAACATTTTTTGGTCCAACGCAAGCTGCCGAGGAGCCTATCAAGACTTTGGCGATTGCATAACATTCGACACAACTTACAAGACCAACAGATTTCATATGCCCCTGGGAGTGTTTGTTGGAACAAACCATCACTTGCAGTCAACGATATTTGTTGTTGCCCTGATAAGAGACGAAGATGCAAAGTCATTCAAGTGGTTGTTCGATACATTTCTACGGTGCATGAACAACAAGCATCCAACTTGCATTCTAACAGGTGAGTTCAAAAAAAAACTCTTCAAGTTTCATCATCTTTTCAGTCTATGGGTCTGTGTTGGGTACATTGGTTTTGTCTGAAAATAATGTAAAGAATGCAGTTCAACCACTGTTAGCACAGAAGTCCAACTAGCAGTACAAAGAAAGCAAAATTATCTGTCACATGCTTAGAAAAAAATAGTTATGAATGTGAAGTTCAAATACGTGAATCATAGAAGTTCAAGGACAAAGCTGTAAGATAAATATATGTAGCATGTTCAGAAAAAAAAGTTATTTACGTGAAGTTCAAGCACTGTTACCATAGAAGTTCAACAACAATGCTTTAAGAAAAAATTTGATTGCAACACTACTAGTTTGTCCTACTACTAACTGTGAAGTTCAAGCACTGGTACCACAAAAGTTCAGCAACACTGCTGTAAAGAAAAAATACATGTGACATTCTTAGATACCATACTGCCAAGATGTGTAGTTCAAGTACTTGTACAACATAAGTTCACCATCAGTACAAAAAAAGAATCAAGTTTCATTTTTTAATTCATGCAGACCAATGCCCATTGATGGCGAAAGCTATACCACAATCATTTCCAAACACCGTCCACAAGCTATGCCGTTGGCACATCATGAAGAAGTACAGGGAATACCTCGTGTTGCTATATAAAAAGTATAAAAACATTCAAAGAGGAGTTCACAACTATTTTAAACTGGTCGGTGATGCAAACGGGGTTTGAAGATGCCTGGGCTAAACTCGTGCACAACTACAACCTGGAGAACGACCAGATGATGATGCAGCTCTGGAGTGATAGGAAGATGTGGATTTCAGCATATTACAAGAACATTTTATGTGCTAGAATGACTTCCACACAATGAAGCAAGAGCATGAACCACGTGCTAAAGAAAGGGTTTGCCAAGGGGACCCAGAACCTAAACAAGTTTGCTAGGCGGGTCAATGCTTGCATACAAACTTGGATGCAGAAGGAGAATGAGCAAACAATGACCAGCATGGTATGATGACAAGTACAAAACACCCCCATCATGTTCTGTCTTACCTTCAACATGTGCACTTTGAATTTAAAAAAATGAAACCCATGACTCTGCTTCGACTAGTATCTCACTTTTTGACATGTGCAGACCAATCCTGTGACAAAAACAACTTACGGCTACGAGGAAGACATGTCTATCAAGTACACGAGAGCCGTGTACACCGAGATGAGGAATAGGATGAGAAATGCTATGCTATTTCACGCAAAGCGTACAGCAGAGCCCACTAAGTACCTTGTGTACTACCACAACAAGCCTGGCCATGATGATGAAGAAAGATTTTCCTGGTCAAAGCATGAATTCCAGGTTGTAGCTGACCCAGAGAATGAAATATACGAGTGTGAATGCAAGCTCTGGACACACACAGGTGAGCGAAAAAACAAACTCATTAAATAGCTAGACTAGTAGTATCATGTCAAAATTTATGAAACTCATTGCTGGCTCAAAAACTATGTATTCTACATTCATCACAAAATGCAGGCCTGTTTTGCCTTCACATCATGAACATACTAGACTACCTCAAGCCTGACAAATTTCCAAACAAGTATATCCTCAAACGGTACACAAAGACTGCAAGATCATAACCAACCTTTGATACAAGGGACTACAACACAACCGCATCAGATGGCAGCTCAAGGCTATCGAAGCAAGACGTCTTGCTACAACTGAATTTGATGGTTAACAAGAAAGCGATGAGATGTGACTTGCAATATGACAGAGCCTACTATCTTCTCAAGAGGCTTGTGGAAGAGCTTGATGCAATACATTTAGCAAATCAAGCGGATGCTGACGAAAGGATGGCTGAAGAGGACGCTGAAATTGAAGATGACCTTCATTATTATGCAGCTGAAATGCTCAACGCCGCCGCTGAAGCCAACCAATGCAAGCACGGTGATGGCCAATCAATGGAGCAGCGACAGCAAGAGACGATGAAATTGCCACTGTGTTCTGAAACAAAGGGTAGGAAGAAAATTACTACAGCAAAGAAAAGTGACAAGAGAGCTCAAATAAAGGCACTACCTGCAGGAAGAGTCGTCGTGCTCGATGAGAACAGAATGCCACTTGGACACAGGAAATGCAACGTGTGCAACCAGGTTGTAAGCTGACCTGTCCAACACTCTTGGAAATAAACAATGCTGAGGAGGTCAAGCAACCCAAATCTCAAAAATAGCAGCCCAAAGTTATGGAATAAAAGAAGGGACCACAACCAAAGAAAGCAAGTAGCAGACTTTGTAGCATATGCAAGGAGTATGAACCACATAATGCAAGAACATGCCCGAAGCGCACAGATGCTAAAAAGACAAGAAAAATGCCAGAGAAGAAACAGAAAGCAAGACCTAGAGCCAACAACAAGAAAGTGGTGGAAGATGAAGAGGAAGACGAAGATGAAGACACCGTCGAAGAAGAGGAAGACGAAGAGGAAGAGGAAGTGGAATGTGACGATGAAGAGGAAGACGATGATGAAGAGTAAGAGGTACATGTCAAGCAAAAACCTCTACCACCCAAGCCTAGGAGGAGCGCAAGGCTCATGAACAGCTAGAATAGGTCAATTAACACAATGCAAACTTATGTCATGTCAATGTGCAGAACATTATGTCATCCCCTGGTAATATACACTGTGAAGTTCAAGTAATATTACTGCAGAAGTCCTGGTATGTTATGAGAGGAAGTGATGTGCTGGTGATGTATTGCATGAAAATGCAAGAAGTAATAAATTGAAAAACATACAATGTGAAGTTCAAGTAAGATTACTGCAGAAGTCCTGGTATGTTATGGCAGGAAGTGATGTGCTGGTGATGTATTGCATGAAAGTGCAATCAAGAACAAACATGAAAAACATACATTGTGAAGTTCAAGTAATATTACTGCAGAAGTACTGGTATGTTATGGTAGGAGGTGCTCGTGTTGTATTCCATAAAAGAGCAACCAGCAAATAGTCATACAGTTTTGAAGTTCAGGTCAGCTTACAGAAGAAGTTCTGGTATGTAAAATCGATGTAGGAAAAAATATGCTTAAAAAATAAAGTTTCGCCGCATAAACTAAGGTTAGAAAGCCTAAGACAACGCGTTCAAATGTGAAGTTCTGCTTGGATATGTGCAGAAGTTCATGTACAATGCTGACAAAAGATAAAGAAACGTCAACAATATTTCTACACAAAGTTACATATGAAATACATTCGCACTTGAAAAAACACAAAAAAACAAATATAGATTCTACGCAAAAGCATACATATTGGTTGGGTTGAAAATTACCAATACATTATACAACACAGAATATCCTCTCCATCTGAAACCAGCAGCCCAGCCACATCTCAAAGCAGAAGTTCAAGTCTACGGTCATATGTTGGGGGGCCCAAAAATAAATAACAAAAAAAATCAAGCAGTTCAACCAAAACCGAGGCAGAAGTTCAGGTACATCTGTTGGGGCAAAAAACATTCAACACATGGATACTGAAAAAACGACGTAGTACATTGAAATTCACAAAAGCCAAATCATTCTTCACGCCAAATACATTTGTCCACAATATCATAAGTAAATAGTGTTGCACCTATAGATACGCAAATCACTAAAACATTCGTACAACCAAATCTTTACGAAATTGTTCCAACCATTATCAAACCTAAAAATATGTACGAAATCAAATCTACAATGAAACTAATGCTTCGAATTCACGGGCCAAAGGACTGGATCTCTTTAGGGAGCTTTGAACGCATGACTTCATTCTTCTCGCTAAAAATCAGAGTGTGCATGAACTCAGACTTCCAGTCATCTGCAGCAGCCTGCAAACAAAAGAAAGGTGAAACGACGGTTTAGTAACGGATATCTAAAACCATAGCAGGAGCGTCTCAGCAAAAACACACAAGAAAAATCAAAGGATGATGAGACAAGAACAAAAGACAGAACATACTTCCACATCACCAAAATCATCAACGATCTCATCACCATCATACGAAGAGCTGAACATCACGGCAAAGAAACCACAATCATTACTCTTCTGCTTCGGAACATCGATGAAAGTTGGCCTCTTTGCAATAGTCACCCTGTTAGGCTGCTTGCTTGCCTTGTACGCAGCCTTGCCGTACACCTCCTCGAGCAACCCAACAAATCTCTTGATCTACCGGAAATAACAAAATTAGATGAAGTCAAAAACATGTTAATCAAAATAGTTAAGTTCGGGTACATAAAAAAGTGACACTTGCATAAGATCCACCTAAACAAAATAGCAGAAGTTCAACTTCTAAATGATAGTCAGTTCAAGCAGTATTACCAAAACAGAGACATCAACATATTTTGTCAACACAAGGCATAATAAACTTCGTGTCAAACAAGAGAATGTGAAAGGAGGTTCAGGCTAAGAAACACTCATGATACTTTGGCAGTCCCCGTGGAAACTCGTTCGCGACGTTTCCATATTAGCGTAAGAAAGTGAATCAAGGATGTCAATGCTCCCACGATATCTATTCACCACGTACACACTGTAGTGCACCATTGCGCCAATTGGCTTGAATAGAATGAAGAAAACCTGCCAAGAATGAAAAGGACCGGCGAACACAAACTAGAAAAGCATATGTACTGAAGAACCGGCATGAACAAAAACTTCTTGACAAACTCAACAAAAGGATGCACATGAAATTCAAAAAAAGCAAGAGTTATGAAAACCTAACCAGCTTTGCGTTAAGAAGGTCTTCTTCCTTGTGAACAAACATTGGGAGGAGACCAGCAGATTTTTTTGCATCAAACTTTGGAACTATTGCACCGAAGAAATCATACTCCAGGCAGTACTATGTGTTGGGGAACATTGCAGAAAACAAAAAAATTCCTACGGTTTCACCAAGATCCATCTATGAGTTCATCTAGCAACGAGTGATCAGATTGCATCTACATACCTTTGTATATCACGTGCGGAAGCGTTCAAAGAACGGGGATGAGGAAGTCGTACTCGACATGATCCAAATCACCGGAGATCCTAGTGCCGAACGGACGGCACCTCCGTGTTCAACACACGTACGGTAAGTGTGACGTCTCCTCCTTCTTGGTCCAGCAAGGGGGAAGGAGAGGTTGATGAAGATTCAGCAGCACGACGGCGTGGTGATGGATGCAGGGGTCACCGCAGCAGGGCTTCGCCGTTCTACTGCGAGAGGGAGAGGTGTAGCAGGGGAGAGGGAGGCGCCAAGACTTAAGGGTGCGGCTGCCCCTCCCTCCCCCCTTTATATAGGCCCCCTAGGGGGGTGCGCCGGCCCTAGGAGATGGGATCTCCTAGGGGGGCGGCGGCCAAGGGGTGGAGTGCCCCCCACCCTAGGGTTCCCAACCCTAGGCGCATGGGGTGGGCCAAGGGGGGCGCACCAGCCCACTATGGGTTGGTTCCCCTCCCCACTTTGGCCCATGGGGCCCTCCGGGATGGGTGGCCCCACCCGGTGGAGCCCCGAACCCTTTTGGTGGTCCCGGTACAATACCAGTGACCCTGGAAACTCTCCCGATGGCCGAGACTGCACTTCCTATATATAATTCTTCACCTCCGGACCATTCCGGAACTCCTCGTGACGTCCGGGATCTCATCCGGGACTCCGAACAACTTTCGGGTTACTGCATATTATATCTCTACAACCCTAGCGTCACCGAACCTTAAGTGTGTAGACCCTACGGGTTTGGGAGACATGTAGACATGACCGAGATGGCTCTCCGGTCAATAACCAACAGCGGGATCTGGATACCCATGTTGGCTCCCACATGCTCCTCGATGATCTCATCGGATGAACCATGATGTCGAGGATTCAAGCAACCCCGTATACAATTCCCTTTGTCAATCGGTATGTTACTTGCCCGAGATTCGATCATCGGTATCCCAATACCTCGTTCAATCTCGTTACCGGCAAGTCACTTTACTCGTACCGTAGTGCATGATCCCGTGACCAGACACTTGGTCACTTTGAGCTCATTATGATGATGCATTACCGAGTGGGCCCAGAGATACCTCTCCTTATACGAAGTGACAAATCCCAGTCTTGATCCGTGTCAACCCAACAGACACTTTCGGAGATACCCGTAGTATACCTTTATAGTCACCCAGTTACGTTGTGACGTTCGGTACACCCAAAGCACTCCTACGGTATCCGGGAGTTACACGATCTCATGGTCTAAGGAAAAGATACTTGACATTGGAAAAACTCTAGCAAACGAACTATACGATCTTGTGCTATGTTTAGGATTGGGTCTTGTCCATCACATCATTCTCCTAATGATGTGATCTCGTTATCAATGACATCCAATGTCCATAGTCAGGAAACCATGACTATCTGTTGATCAACGAGCTAGTCAACTAGAGGCTTACTAGGGACATGTTGGTGTCTATGTATTCACACATGTATTACGATTTCCGGATAACACAATTATAGCATGAATAAAAGACAATTATCATGAACAAGGAAATATAATAATAATCCTTTTATTATTGCCTCTAGGGCATATTTCCAACAGTCTCCCACTTGCACTAGAGTCAATAATCTAGTTACATTGTGATGAATCGAACACCCATGGAATTCTGGTGTGGATCATGTTTTGCTCTAGGGAGAGGTTTAGTCAACGGATCTGCTACATTCAGGTCCGTATGTACTTTACAAATATCTATGTCTCCATCTTGAACATTTTCACGAATGGAGTTGAAGCGACGCTTGATGTGCCTGGTCTTCTTGTGAAACCTGGGCTCCTTGGCAAGTGCAATAGCTCCAGTGTTGTCACACAAGAGTTTGATCGGCCCCGATGCATTGGGTATGACTCCTAGGTTGGTGATGAACTCCTTCACCCAAATTGTTTCATGCGCTGCCTCCGAGGCTGCCATGTACTCCACTTCACATGTAGATCCTGCCACGACGCTCTGCTTGCAACTGCACCAGCTTACTGCCCCACCATTCAAAATATACACGTATCTGGTTTGTGACTTAGAGTCATCCAGATCTGTGTCGAAGCTAGCGTCGACGTAACCCTTTACGACGAGCTCTTTGTCACCTCCATAAACGAGAAACATTTCCTTAGTCCTTTTCAGGTACTTCAGGATATTCTTGACCGCTATCCAGTGTTCCTTGCCGGGATTACTTTGGTACCTACCTACCAAACTTACGGCAAGGTTTACATCAGGTCTGGTACACAGCATGGCATACATAATAGAACCTATGGCTGAGGCATAGGGGATGACACTCATCTCTTCTATATCTTGTGCCGTGGTTAGACATTGAGCTGAGCTCAATTTCACACCTTGCAACACAGGCAAGAACCCCTTCTTAGACTGATCCATATTGAACTTCTTCAATATCTTATCAAGGTATGTGCTTTGTGAAAGACCTATGAGGCGTCTTGATCTATCTCTATAGATCTTGATGCCTAATATATAAGCAGCTTCTCCAAGGTCCTTCATTGAAAAACTCTTATTCAAGTAGGCCTTAATGCTGTCCAAAAGCTCTATATCATTTCCCATCAAAAGTATATCATCCACATATAATATGAGAAATGCTACAGAGATCCCACTCACTTTCTTGTAAATGCAGGCTTCTCCATAAGTCTGCATAAACCCAAACGCTTTGATCATCTCATCAAAGCGAATGTTCCAACTCCGAGATGCTTGCACCAGCCCATAAATTGAGCGTTGGAGCTTGCACACCTTGTCAGCATTCTTAGGATCGACAAAACCTTCCGACTGCATCATATACAATTCTTCCTTAAGGAAACCATTAAGGAATGCCGTTTTGACGCCCATTTGCCATATCTCATAATCATAGAATGCGGCAATTGCTAACATGATTCGGACGGACTTCAGCTTCGCTACCGGTGAGAAAGTCTCATCGTAGTCAACCCCTTGAACTTGTCGATAACCCTTAGCGACAAGCTGAGCTTTATAGATGGTCACATTACCATCCGCGTATGTCTTCTTCTTAAAGATCCATTTATTTTCTATGGCTCGCCGCTCAACGGGCAAGTCAATCAAAGTCCATACTTCGTTTTCATACATGGATCCTATCTCAGATTTCATGGCTTCCAGCCATTTGTCGGAATCCGGGCCCGCCATCGCTTCTTCATAGTTCGAAGGTTCACCATTGTCTAACAACATGATTTCCAAGACAGGGTTGCCGTACCACTTTGGTGCGGAACGTGTCCTTGTGGACCTACGAAGTTCAGCAGCAACTTGATCTGAAGTTTCATGATCATCATCATTAACTTCCTCTCTAGTCGGTGCAGGCACCTCAGGAACATTTTCTTGAGTTGCGCCATTTTCCGGTTCAAGAGGTAATACTTCATTAAGTTCTACTTTCCTCCCACTTACTTCTTTCGAGAGAAACTCCTTCTCTAGAAAGGATCCATTCTTGGCAACAAAGATCTTGCCTTCGGATCTGAGGTAGAAGGTATACCCAACAGTTTCTTTAGGGTATCCTATGAAGACGCATTTTTCCGACTTGGGTTTGAGCTTTTCAGGTTGAAGTTTCTTGACATAAGCATCACATCCCCAAACTTTTAGAAATGACAGCTTAGGTTTCTTTCCAAACCATAACTCAAACGGTGTCGTCTCAAAAGATTTTGACGGAGCCCTATTTAAAGTGAATGCGGCAGTCTCTAAAGCATAGCCCCAAAAAGATAGCGGTAAATCGGTAGGAGACATCATAGATCGCACCATATGTAACAGAGTGCGATTACAACGTTCGGACACACCATTACGCTGAGGTGTTCCAGGCGGCGTGAGTTGTGAAACTATTCCACATTTTCTTAAGTGCGTGCCAAACTCGTGATTCAAGTATTCTCCTCCATGATCTGATCGTAAGAACTTGATTTTCCTGTCACGTTGATTCTCAACCTCACTCTGAAATTCCTTGAACTTTTCAAAGGTCTCAGACTTGTGTTTCATTAAATAGACATACCCATATCTACTCAAGTCATCAGTGAGGGTGAGAACATAACGATAGCTATCGCGAGCCTCAACACTCATTGGACCGCACACATCAGTATGTATGATTTCCAATAAGTTGGTTGCTCGCTCCATTGTTCCTGAGAATGGAGTCTTGGTTATTTTACCCAAGAGGCATGGTTCGCATGTGTCAAATGATTCGTAATCAAGAGACTCTAAAAGTCCATCTACATGGAGCTTCTTCATGCGTTTGACACCTATGTGACCAAGGCGGCAGTGCCACAAGTATGTGGGACTATCATTATCAACCTTACATCTTTTGGTACTCACACTATGAATATGTGTAGCATTACGCTCGAGATTCATTAAGAATAAACCATTCACCATCGGAGCATGACCATAAAACATATCTCTCATATAAATAGAACAACCATTATTCTCGGATTTAAATGAGTAGCCATCCGTATTAAACGAGATCCTGATACAATGTTCATGCTCAAACTTGGCACTAAATAACATTATTGAGGTTCAAACTAATCCCGTAGGTAAATGTGAGGTAGTGTGCCGACGGCGATCACATCGACCTTGGAACCATTCCCGACGGCATCGTCACCTCGTCCTTCGCCAGTCTCCTCTTATTCCGCAGCTCCTGCTTTGAGTTACAAATGTGAGCAACTGCACCGGTATCAATACCAGGAGCTACTACGAGTACTGGTAAGGTACACATCATTACATGTATTCACATATACCTTTCGATTTGCGGCCTTCTTGTCCGCTAAGTATTTGGGGCAGTTCCGCTTCCAGTGACCACTTTCCTTGCAATAAAGCACTCAGTCTTGGGCTTGGGTCCATTCTTTGGCTTCTTCAGGCAGCTTGCTTGCCGGGCGCGGCAACTCCCTTGCCGTCTTCTTGAAGTTTTTTTACCCTTGCCTTTCTTGAACTTAGTGGTTTTATTCACCATCAACACTTGATGTTCCTTTTTGACTTCTACCTCTGCTGACTTCAGCATTGCAAATACTTCAGGAATGGTCTTTTCCATCCCCTGCATATTGAAGTTCATCACAAAGCTCTTGTAGCTCGGTGGAAGCGACTGAAGGATTCTGTCAATGACCGCGTCATCCGGGAGATTAACTCCCAGCTGAGTCAAGCGGTTATGTAACCCAGACATAGTGAGTATGTGCTCACTAACAGAACTACTTTCCTCCATCTTACAGCTGAAGAACTTTTCAGAGACTTCATATCTCTCGACCCGGGCATGAGCTTGAAAAACCATTTTCAGCTCTTCGAACATCTCATATGCTCCGTGTCTCTCAAAACGCTTTTGGAGCCCTGGTTCTAAGCTGTAAAGCATGCCGCACTGAATGAGGGAGTAATCATCGGTACGTGTCTGCCAAGCATTCATAACGTCTTGTTTTGCAGGGAGAACAGGTGCATCACCTAGCGGTGCTTGTAGGACATAATATTTCTTGGCAGCTATGAGGATGATCCTCAGGTTCCAGACCCAGTCCGTATAGTTGCTACCATCGTCTTTCTGCTCGGTTTTCTCTAGGAACGCGTTGAAGTTGAGGACAACGTTGGCCATTTGATCTACAATACATGTTGTAAAGATTTTAGACTAAGTTCATGATAATTAAGTTCATCTAATCAAATTATTCAATGAACTCCCACTTAGATAGACATCCCTCCAGTCATCTAAGTATAACATGATCCGAGTTAACTAGGCCGTGCCCGATCATCACATGAGACGGACTAGCCAACATCGGTGAACATCTTCATGTTGATCGTATCTTCTATACGACTCATGCTCAACCTTTCGGTCTTCTGTGTTCCGAGGCCATGTCTGTACATGCTAGGCTCGTCAAGTCAACCTAAGTGTTTGCATGTGTAAATCTGTCTTACACCCGTTGTATGTGAACGTTAGAATCTATCACACCCGATCATCACATGGTGCTTCGAAGCAACGAACTGTCGCAACGGTGCATAGTTAGGGGGAACACTTTCTTGAAATTATTATGAGGGATCATCTTATTTACTACCGTCATTCTAAGTAAACAAGATGCAAAAACATGATAAACATCACATGCAATCAAATAATAATAGTGACATGATATGGCCAATATCACATAGCTCCTTTGATCTCCATCTTGGGGCTCCATGATCATCTTGTCACCAGCATGACACCATGATCTCCATCATCATGATCTCCATCATCGTGTCTCCATGAAGTTGCTCACCAACTATTACTTCTACTACTATTGCTAACACGTTTAGCAATAAAGTAAAGTAATTTACATGGCGTTTCTCAATGACATGCTGGTCTTACAAAAAAATAAAGACAACTCCTATGGCTCCTGCCGGTTGTCATACTCATCGACATGCAAGTCGTGATTCCTATTACAATAGCATGAACATCTCATACATCACATATATATCATTCATCATTCATCACAACTTTGGCCATATCACATCACAAAACACTTGCTGCAAAAACAAGTTAGACGTCCTCTAATTGTTGTTGCAAGTTTTACGTGGCTGCAATAGGGTTCTAGCAAGAACGTTTTCTTACCTACGTGAAAGCCACAACGTGATTTGTCAACTTCTAGTTACCCTTCATAAGGACCCTTTTCATCGAATCCGCTCCAACTAAAGTGGGAGAGACAGACACCCGCCAGCCACCTTATGCAACTAGTGCATGTTAGTCGGTGGAACTGGTCTCACGTAAGCGTACGTGTAAGGTTGGTCCGGGCCGCTTCATCCCACAATACTGTTGAAACAAAATAAGACTAGTAGCGGCAAGAAAGTTGACAACATCTACGCCCACAACCAATTGTGTTCTACTCGTGCAAAAAGAACTACGCATAGACCTAGCTCATGATGCCACTGTTGGGGAACGTTGTAGAAAACAAAAAAATTCCTATGGTTTCACCAAGATCCATCTATGAGTTCATCTAGCAACGAGTGATCGGATTGCATCTACATACCTTTGTAGATCACGCGCGGAAGCGTTCAAAGAACGGGGATGAGGAAGTCGTACTCAACGTGATCCAAATCACCAAAGATCCTAGCGCCGAACGGACGGCACCTCTGTGTTCAACGCACGTACGGTAAGCGTGACGTCTCCTCCTTCTTGATCCAGCAAGGGGGAAGGAGAGGTTGATGAAGATCCAGCAGCACGACGGCGTGGTGATGGATGCAGGGGTCACCGCAGCAGGGCTTCGCCGTTCTACTGTGAGAGGGAGAGGTGTAGTAGGGGAGAGGGAGGCGCCAAGACTTAAGGGTGCGGCTGCCCCTCCCCCCCCCTTATATAGGCCCCCTAGGGGGGTGCGCCGGCCCTAGGAGATGGGATCTCCTAGGGGGGCGGCGGCCAAGGGGTGCAGTGCCCCCCAAGCCAGGTGGGGCGCCCCCCACCCTAGGGTTCCCAACCCTAGGCGCATGGGGTGGGCCAAGGGGGGCGCACCAGCCCACTATGGGCTGGTTCCCCTCCCCACTTTGGCCCATGGGGCCCTCTGGGATGAGTGGCCCCACCCGGTGGACCCCCGGGACCCTTCCGGTGGTCCCGGTACAATACCGGTGACCCCCGAAACTCTCCCGATGGCCGAAACTGCACTTCCTATATATAATTATTCACCTCCGGACCATTCCGGAACTCCTCGTGACATCCGGTATCTCATCCGGGACTCCGAACAACTTTCGGATTACTGCATATTATATCTCTACAACCCTAGCGTCACCGAACCTTAAGTGTGTAGACCCTACGGGTTCGGGAGACATGTAGACATGACTGAGATGGCTCTCCGGTAAATAACCAACAGCGGGATCTGGATACCCATGTTGGCTCCCACATGCTCCTCGATGATCTCACTGGATGAACCACGATGTCGAGGATTCAAGCAACCCCGTATACAATTCCCTTTGTCAATCGGTACGTTACTTGCCCAAGATTCGATCGTCGGTATCCCAATACCTCGTTCAATCTCGTTACCGGCAAGTCACTTTACTCGTACCGTAATGCATGATCCCGTGACCAAACACTTGGTCACTTTGAGCTCATTATGATGATGCATTACTGAGTGGGCCCAGAGATACCTCTCCGTTATACGGAGTGACAAATCCCAGTCTTGATCCGTGTCAACCCAACAGACACTTTCGGAGATACCCGTAGTGTACCTTTATAGTCACCCAGTTACGTTGTGACGTTTGGTACACCCAAAGCACTCCTACAGTATCTGGGAGTTGCACGATCTCATGGTCTAAGGAAAAGATACTTGACATTGGAAAAACTCTAGCAAATGAACTATACGATCTTGTGCTATGTTTAGGATTGGGTCTTGTCCATCACATCATTCTCCTAATGATGTGATCTCGTTATCAATGACATCCAATGTCCATAGTCAGGAAACCATGACTATCTGTTGATCAACGAGCTAGTCAACTAGAGGCTTACTAGGGACAAGTTGGTGTCTATGTATTCACACATGTATTATGATTTCCGGATAACACAATTATAGCATGAATAAAAGACAATTATCATGAACAAGGAAATATAATAATAATCCTTTTATTATTGCCTCTAGGGCATATTTCCAACACTATGCATTCACAAAAACACAATTAAAACACCTCCCAAATGCTACTACAACAAAACTAAGGCAAAAAGAAGGAGATAGGGGTGCAAAGAACTAAAACCTGTATGAAGTAGGGACTAAGTACAACCCTGTCAGCACTAGTGAAAATCTCAGAGGTCTTCATTTTATCCTTCCACAAATTGATGAGATAATCCATTATGTCTCCTTCCATCTGCTGCCCTTCACCGAAAAGTGTATAAAGGACACGTCCTGTGAGGTCAATCACATTCGCAAGGATGGTAAACATGCAGTAGCTTGTCCTGCAGAATACAAAAGGATGGTAAAAAATATTAGAAGTTCAGATACAACAACAAACAGAAGTTCAGACACTATAACTCAAAAGGCAAGAGGAGACATAAAACAGAAGTTCAGATACTACAACAACGGCAGTTCAGACAATACAACAAACAGAAGTTCAGACACTATAACTCCAAGGCAAGGGAGAAATCAAAAGAAGCCCACATACTACAACAACAGAAGTTTCAGACAGAGAGTAGCATCTCTGGCAGCAACAAAGTTAAAGAAGAAGAAAACTCACTCAGAATACTTCTCCAGACCGTCTATACTCAGCACATACTATTTCAACTTCCGGGCCTCGGATAGATGAGGGTAACTGTATTTTTTCAAGTGAGCTACAGGAGAACGCCACTTCAAAGGCAATCTTGATGCTCTCTTGGAGGAAGTTATGTTCCCAGACTCAACTGTCAGTTTCCTCTTGGTGATGATAGCATTCTTCCCACCTCTACCAGCAATAGTACCAGCAGCACATTTAGCATTCTTCGGGCAAGCAATCTTCACAAAATCATCATCGGACGCTTCGACTACATCATCCTTCCTGTAGCAAGGGGTTTTCGGAGTACCACGAATACCACCAGCCTGCTTCCCCAACTTGGAAGGAATAAGGGTCCGAGGTCTATCATCTTTGTCGGTGTTCTGGGAACGGGGGTCCCCAGACTTGCCTGCCTGCGGCCTGCGGCGTGGCTCAAAGGGGGGCCCAGCATGGCCCATCTTCACCAACACAAACCCAAGACCCTCGCGAGGGTCCAAGCCTCGCGGGGCGGACGACGCGGAGCTTCCTCAGGCACGGCCTCGTTAGGCTGGCTCACGAGGAAGCGGAGAGATCAAGGCGGGGTACCTCACGACGTGCCCGTGACGCAAGCCATGACGACTCAGGGTGCCAGGCGGGTGCCAGCCCGCGCAGCGTCCTCCTTTCCTCTTTGGTGCAAAGGGGGAAAGCACAGCGGCGGAGTACCGAGCCATCAGGCAAAGGTTGCCATTTTGGTGCAACGAGACCAAGACCAGGAGGACTACGAGATGGAGGTCATCGTGGAGCCCAAGACGGCGTCATCACCAAAGCTTTGCGCAGGCGAAGACTACTTTTGTCAGGATAGCTGATACTTGCTGTCCCTCTTCAAATTAGCCCGCCATTGTTGGCTCCCTTCCCGCTCGATATTTGGGAAGAGGACCAGGGCCTCTATAAATAGGACCAGCCACCCACAGAGCAAGGGGTCGAAAGGGGTTTTTCGGTTGGTTGGAAGCAGAGAGAGAGAGAGAGAGAGAGAGAGAGAGAGAGAGAAAGGTGACTGAACTCCACCCAGCAGTTCATCGCCCCAGCCAAGAACAGGCCCTCGCGAGGCCTTTCTTCCTTGTATTGTTCACCATCATCAGCCCACGAGGCAATCCACACACCACACACTGGAGTAGGGTATTACACCACAACGGTGGCCCGACCCAGTATAAACCCTGTGTCTCTTGTGTTGTTCTTTCGGTAGTTTAGATCCTAGCATGGCGGAGGGGTGCAGGTAGGTAGGAGGCGAAATCTCTGCGCGCACCCTAGTGTTCGAACCTCAAGGGTCTATTGAAACCCGAAATCCGACATTTGCGCGCCAGGTAGGGGTGCGCCGGAATTCGTCTTCCACCACCCCGTTCTCCTCCGACCATCGCGCCCATGTCTGACGCTCGTCGGGCCCGTGCGGAGCGCCGGGCCGCCCTCGCTTCCCGCGTCGCCCAGACGGCCCCTGTCGGCGGGCGTCCTCGCCGTTCCCCGTCACCTGCCGTCAACACCGCCATCGGCCCGGCGGGGGACGAGCAGCAAGCATCGTCCGAGCATCCTTCCGTGCGGCAAGACGGCCACACCGCAACTCCCTCGCTCGCCCCGGCTAGATCTTTGTCCCGCGCGCTTCGCGCGCCCATGGAGGCTTGGGCCGCGCTCATCCCGGCAAACGAGCTCCTGCGCTACCGTCCCATCGACGATGTCTACAACGAATGGCTCGACCGCGTCGCCGAGCTCATCCGCGCCGCAGGGGGATCTTCCGCGCCGTCCGTTCCGCTGCACCGCACCCCGCCCCACGCGGGCGACGAGGCTCTGGCGGTGCCCTGGCCGCCTCCTCCTCAAGAAGACGCCATGGCTCCAAGGCGCGCGGCCCCTGGGCGGAACCCGCTCCGTCAGGTGCCACCGCGGCAAGAACAGAGCTGCCAAGAAGTCCCTCGCCCGCAAGAGGCTGCCCGGGCGCTCCCTGCTCCAGCACGTCGCGACCATGCTCCTCTCCCGCGCGTCAAGACCCCGCACTGCTCTCAGCTGCAGCGCGTGGGGACATGCAAGACCAGGCTCTCCATCACCCAAGGCCTCCCGTGGCCACAGCAGGCTGTCGCGCCTCCACCACCGAACTACGTAGTGTCGTGTGGCCCGGCAAGTTCAAGCCAGACCTGCCTCCTCGCTACGACGGCACGGCCGACCCTGCGGAGTTCCTCCAGCTCTACGAGCTGGGCATCGAAGCTGCCAACGGAGACGAGAAGGTCATGGCGAACTGGTTTCCCATGGCGCTCAAGGACGGGGCCCGCACCTGGCTCCTGAACCTGGCTCCAGACACAATCTCCTCCTGGGACGAGATGCGCACCCGCTTCATCGCCAACTTCCAAGGCACTCGCGACCGGCCACCCGCCGTGAGCGACATGCGCCGCATCAAGCAACAACCCGGGGAGACCCTCCAGAAGTACATCCAGTGCTTCAACAACGCACGCCTCAAGATTCCCAAGGTGACTGAAGAGGCCATCATCTCAGCCTTCTCCGACAGCATGCGCGACGTCAAGATGAAGGAGGAGCTGGCGATGCATGAAGACCTGTGCACTTCCTTGGAGCTGTTCAACTTGGCAAACAAGTGTGCCAGGGCTGAGGAAGGGCGCCTCTCCCTCCTCGAGCTGCCTACCGCAGACCCAGAAGAGAAGAAGCTCAAGGCCAAGGATGTGAAGCGCAAGGGGGCTGCCATGCTCGCGGCAAAACCAGACACCAAGTGGGGCAGAGATCAGCCCGAACCTTCCAAGGGCAGCCGGTACTGTGTGTACCACGACCTCCACACCCACAACACCAATGAATGTCAAGAACTCCGAGCCGTGCGTGAAGGAAGGATCGGTCGTCGCCCCGACCGCGGTGACTGGGGCTACGGCCGAGGAGGAAGCAACACAGGACGCTGGGAAGACCGTGGCCCGCGCCAAGGGTGGCGCGATCAACCTCGTGAGGATCGCTGGCAAGACCCGCCTCGCGAGGGAGGCTGGAGGGATCAGCCTCGCAAGGATCGCCCGCAAGGCAACGCAGGCCTCCCACCGTTGCTGTCGCAGCCAAGGAGAAACGAGGACCGCCACCAGGACAAGGAGGCTGGGGGCTTCCAGGAGCCACGCGCAATCGCCTGCATCCTGGGCGGGGCTCAAGCCCCAGCCTCTCAACGCATCTTCAAGCAGTTCGCCCGCGAAGTGAACGCAGTCATCCCCAGGCTCAAAGCCACGCGCCCTCTCAGGTGGTCGGCATGCGCCATCACGTTCAGCTCAGCAGATCAGCTCAAGTGTGCGGCTACGGCCGGAGTCCTCCCGATGCTTTGTTCCCCAATCATCAACAACGTGGTGGTCACCAAGACCCTCATCGATGACGGGGCAGGGCTCAACGTCCGGTCCATGAAAACATTCAACAACCTCCAAGTGCCCTACAGCTAGCTTCAGCCAACCAAGCCTTTCTCCGGTATCACCGACGACTCCACGGTCCCGATCGGGCAGGTCCGCCTCCCTGTCACCTTCGGGGCACGTGACAACTACCACACCGAGCTCATCGACTTCGACGTCGCTCACATTCGCCTGCCGTACAACGCCATCCTTGGGTACCCAGCGCTGGCCAAGTTCATGGCCGTAACTCACCACGGCTACAACGTCCTCAAGATGCCATAAAGCGGTGGAGTCATCACGGTGCCCTGCGAAGAGAAGGACGCAGTGTGTTCCCTGGAATGAGCCTTTCAGGCCACGTCACTGGAGGACCCGGACCGTGGAAGCAGGAGGCCTCCCGAGACCGCCCCTAAGAAGAAGAAGACATCATCCGGCCTGGCCCCTCAGGAGGCAGGCCCCTCTGGGCCCGTGCCTGCCCAGGGGGAACCTCCTTCCATCGCATAGGAAAGCACGCCCAGCGCCCTCCTCAGGCAGGGCTCGGGGGCTCTCCCCTGGAGGGCCACCGACCTAGCTAGGGTCCGAGGGAGGCGCTTGGGCACCACCTGGAGGCGTGTTTCGAAGCGCGTTTCCCTCAAGAAAGAGCGAGGCAAGGAGATCCAGGCCCTCAGGAGTTCGTCAGCAAGGCCATTCAGGAGTTACAGGAGTCAAGGGTCATGAGAGGCGGCCATCGCCTACCAGTAGTGGCCCCCCATCCAGGCGAGGATGGCGGGCTGCGCGTCTGCATCGACGTACCAGGGCTCAACCAAGTCGCCTCCCTGGAGCGCCGCTAGCCCTCGCGAGTGGGGCGCTGCGGAGGTCCACCCCACAGCTACGTTCGCATGCCTTACAGCTTGCCGAGCGCAGCTGACACGTACCAGCGCCTCATAAGGGGCACCATGGAGGCACAAGAGGCCAGGCGCTCCGCAGCCCTGGCGGAGATGGAGATGGTCCGCGAGGAGCCGCCAGCGCCTCCGGAGCCTCCCGAGGCCCCTAGGCCTAGGGGCTCATGAGGATCGGCTTCCGCAGCCCACCGAGCCTGCTACACCAACACCCTTCCGTCTTCAGTGTCATCAGGTGACATCCTTCGAGTTTTACTTCCAGCTGGGAGCGCCCCCAGGGCTGCATTATTCCCAGGCCGCGTGGGTCCGTCCCTGCGGCGTGTATCCCTTTTTATTCCATGTTGTTAGCTTACCTTGTTGGGGGCGCCCCTTGGGCTGCATGACCCCCAAGTCGCTCGGGCCTGACCCAGTGATCTCCGCATTCCCAGCATCTATTTGAACGAATCCACTCCTTCGCGGCTAATGTGTTTTACCTAGTTGCTTGCTCAGCTGACGCCAACTAACGGAGCTGCTCCCAAACGGCACGACGCTTGCGCATAGGTCCGTCCCTGCAACGCCGACAAACCTGGATGGCTGAGCTTTGGCCGCGGCAGCCCTGCATAGTGTCACCTCATCAAGCCTTCAGTGCCTCGCTACCCCTCGGAAGCAACCAACGGCTGACTGTCAATTGTCAAGGCAACCCCTTGTTTTCTCTATGCTGGACCTGCAGGACCTCCTGAAGGAGCTGTGTCAGGCGAGGCTCTTGCAGTGTCTCCTTCGCTCTCATCCGCGCGAACCGCTTGCACGTTAAAGTGCCTGAGCATCATGACTCAGGGCTCTTACTAGCTCTCCAGCCCTCACCCTCTGGTCTTGACCACGGCATCGCGACCTGGCATACCAGCAACGGCTGAGACTCGCTTGAGGGCCGGGACCCGAGGACGTAGAGCAGAAATGGGAGCAAAGGCGAGAGGGGAGAGACGCACGAGGACCTCGCCGAGCAACCTCACGCCTGCCGATGCACGGACCCAGCGACACACCAGGGAGCGGCCCCTGATCCCCGAGATACTTCATCACCCGAAAGCACCAGCTACCGTGGCACCATCCCCGCACTAATGCTATCCCTTGTTAGCGATGCTGCTCTCCTTTCTCACCAAGCGACGGCTGCTTGGGCGCCAAAGGGGACCTCCTGAGCATCACGACTCAGGGGCTCTTACCGGACTCTGGGTCGCTCACCTCCTGGCCTTGACCACGGCATCGCGACCTGGCATACCAGCGACGGCTGAAGCCGCCTTGGGACTGGGACCTGTCAGCGCAGAGCACCAAGCCCTCGTGAGGTTCGAAAGGGAGGACTGAGCTAAGACGGGATGAGCAACTCGCAATTCTACGACAAGGGTTATATTAACAAAACAGGATCACAGGCACCTTACAAGCCCCCGCGGGGCGCATTTTTGGTTCCTCGCAGGGAACAGAACCTAAAGGGACGCAAACTACGCGCATCCGTACAAAAGACGCCATCATCAACACTGGGCCATCAAGCATCGACGCCAACCCCATCCAGATCAGAGTCGACGGCGGCCTGACGAGCCCGCCCTGCTCCAGGAGCGGCGCCAGCTCGGGGGCTCGTAGCTGTCGTCGCTCGTCTCCGGAGTCGCGAAGGGCTCGCCGGAGTCGCTGGAACCTCCGACGTCTCCACCGCCTGAGGAGCCACAAAGTGAGCGGTTGGCGAGCCCAGTCCTCATCGCAGCAGGGTCTCGGCCGCCTTCCCTGGGGCAGCACTGCAACCGGCGCCCGCTCGCATCGAAGACCTTGAAGAGCATCACCGAAGCACCGTCGTAGTCCAAGTGGATCGCGAAGACGCCCCTTGTCCTGCAAACCCGGGCGATCTCTCTCCAGCCCCGAGTCATGTAGACCTCGCCCGGGGCGACGACCGCGACCTCTGCCTCGGTCGCGAGGGTGCTGCAGCCGGCATGCTGCAGCCAGAGCTCCATGGGCTCCCCTGCGGGATGATGGAGGCGAAGAAGGGAGGAAGGCGGATCCAAGACTGAAGAGGGATGGCGACATGGAGCACGAACTCTTGGGAGGAGCCCTCAGTGTGGACCCCAGGAGGGACGACCCACACCTTCGTGACCCGTCGGCGCCGACGGCGGCGCCGCCCGTGGCGGTCAGCATCAGCTCCTTCGGGGCCCTCGACATGGGCGTACAATGGAAGCGGGAACCCCGGCGGCGCCAGCTCGCCCCAAGGCCTCGACACCACCTGAAGGGCCCCCTTGTCCGTGCCACAGTGGACGAGCCGTTTCTACGAAGGGAGTGGGTCTGGTCCCTCTCGGGGAGCCTTTCCCTTCTCCGCCATCGAGAACCGGCGGATCGGAGCCATCGCGGCAAGACGGAGCAAGGATCGGGAAGAAGGAGGAGCAAGGAGGAATGGACTGGAAGGGCGCGCGCCGTTTCGTACTTATAGCCGGCGAAGGCCAACCGCCGACCTCCACGATCGCAGGTAATCATGACCCGTTTTGCATGCAGGGACTTGTCCAATCCATGCAGTTGCCGAGGCGCCGTGGGGAAGTGAAGACGCCCACATCCAATCAACCTGCACGCGGCACCCAAGGCCACAGGCTATTAGGGCCCGCGGCGCTTCGCTCTTGCCCTTTCACCTCCCAGCACGGCCAAGTCCGGGCGCGCCTTGGGCCCGGGGGCTACTATCGGCGTTCTGGGAATGGGGGTCCCCAGACTTGCCTTCCTGCGGCCTGCGGCGTGGCTCAAAGGGGGCCCAGCACGGCCCATCTTCACCAACACAAACCCAAGACCCTCGCGAGGGGCCAAGCCTCATGGGGCGGACGACGCGGAGCTTCCTCAGGCACGGCCTCATCAGGCTGGCTCACGAGGAAGCGGAGAGATCAAGGCGGGGTACCTCACGAGGTGCCCGTGACGCAAGCCATGACGACTCAGGGCGCCAGGCGGGTGCCGGCCCGCGCAGCGTCCTCCTTTCCTCTTTGGTGCAAAGGGGGCAAGCGTAGCCGCGGAGTACCGAGGCATCAGGCAAAGGTTGCCATTTCGGTGCAACGAGACCAAGACCAGGAGGACTACGAGACGGAGGTCATCATGGATCCCAAGATGGCGTCATCACCAGAGCTTTGCGCAGGCGAAGACTACTTTTGTCAGGATAGCTGATACTTGCTGTCCTCCTTCAAATTAGCCCGCCATTGTTGGCTCCCTTCCCGCTAGATATTTGGGAAGAGGACCAGGGCCTCTATAAATAGGACTAGCCACCCACAGAGTAAGGGGTCGAAAGGGGTTTTTCGGTTGGTTGGAAGCAAAGAGAGAGAGAGAGAGAGAGAGAGAGAGAGAGAAAGGTAACTGAACTCCACCCAGCAGTTCATCGCCCCAGCCAAGAACAGGCCCTCGCGAGGCCTTTCTTCCTTGTATTGTTCACCATCATCAGCCCACGAGGCAATCCACACACCACACACTGGAGTAGGGTATTACACCACAACGGTGGCCCGAACTAGTATAAACCCTGTGTCTCTTGTGTTGTTCTTTCGGTAGTTTAGATGCTAGCATGGCGGAGGGGTGCAGGTAGGTAAGAGGCGAAATTTCCGCGCGCACCCCAGTGTTCGAACCTCAAGGGTCTACCGGAACCCGAAATCCGACAATCTTCTATCGGAGCTGTACTCATCGGTTCCTCCCTAGGCTGGTATTCCTATGACCCGAGGAATGAGTAGTGGTAATCGGTCAACTCCAACGGTTCCACTATCAAAGAAAAAAGGAAGAGAAAACATCACCATTAAAAACAACCGAAGTTTAGGAACATCACAATGTGCAGTCCAAGTAATAAATATGACATGGTTACTACTCAAGCTAACCTAAAAAAATTAGGTTCAGTAAAAAACTAAATGAAGTTCAGGCACAACCAGAGGCACAGTTCAAGATAAACCGATGAACTGGAAATCATTCAACTACAGCTAACAAAACCATAGGAAGGCATCATCTCTGAAGTTCAATTAGAAAAGAAAATGCTCATGTCCATTTAAGCAATGGAAAGGACAGAAATTACTGAAACAAAACACACAAGCAAAATTAAAAAAGATAGAAATGAAGTTCATGTACAAATAAAATGCTCCTCTCCTTCCAAAACCAGCAGCCTAGCCAGATCTCAAGCAGAAGTCCAAGTTTAGAGAAAAATATGAAGTTCAGGTAGAATAAATGATGTAGTGCAGGTAAGCAGTCCAAGTTCCAAATACTTACATGTGTTGTAGCCAAACAGAGCGTGGAAGTCTGTCTCAAACAGGTTACAAGAAGCGATTGAGTACAGCCACGTCTTCCTGATATCCCTGATATTCTCATGGGAATAATTTGCAAGAACCCCGTCATGATCCGAATTAACATTCATAAGCATGAAGAATCCATAGTCGATACTGCCATCAAACGACGTAAAAGAATAGTGTTAGAACAGAAAAAGAATGCCAACGAATTACACACGTCGCAGCTTAAGTACAACTACAGTTAAACAGATGTGATAAAGAGAAAAAGTGGAACTCATACTTGTTTTGCTGCTGGGGGACATCAATCCAATCCAGAGGGAAATGGTCGATAGTAACAGGACTGAAGGGTGTCTCCCTGTCGTTGCTGGCATCCTTCCAAAGCCTCTTGATGTTGTTAGTCATCCGCCGAAACAGGCGTACCGCACATTCATCTCCTGGTCCATAATAGGAGTCGAGAAGCTGGAACCTTGAATTCTACAGGTCAAGAAATATTGAAACCCAATGACCAACACTACCCATGGAAGCAGGAATTTCAGGCGGGTCAAAAGTGGGGAAAACAACCTGAAGCATCATAAACACACGACTCATTAAAAACTGAGAATTAATATCAGAATGGTACAAACAAAAATAAAACAAATATTAACACAGTGGATCGCACTGCAAAACTAATACAAAGGCAAAGAACAAGATATTGCATACCGAATCATGTGCATCCATGCTATCTGGACCACTCTCCATGAAGTACTTCCTCACATGGGAATCAAATTAACCTCTGAAAATCTTGTCCTAAAATAATGCAGACAACACCAACATATGAAAAAATACAAAAATGAGACAAACAAGTTTTTACCTAAAATGGTAACGAACAAAACAGAAAAGAAATCACTGTATGGTTGAATTACACAAACCCAATACGGCAAGATGAGTTTATCCAATCCCTGGTACTTCGCACGTAGACAGTGGAGTGCACACTCAGCCACATTAGATCGAAGCATTCCACGAGGACCAAAAGATATTGCAACATCTTCAAAAGAAGCTTCACACTCCTTGTTTTGGAGCATAATCATTGATCTAAAACAAGTAAATAGAAAGTAAAACAAGTTCAGCAGCAGGAACTCAGGAAGTTCATAACACATGTTAGCATAGAAGTTCAGCTATATCACAATAGGCAGTACAAAAAGAGGCCAGGAGTTCAGCACTAGAGAAGTAAAAAAATAAGAAGTTCAGGTACATATAGTTGAGAAGTTCAGGTATGAAAACACAGGCAATTCACAGGGGGTTCTGAATGATGTAAATATTGAGCAGCTGCACTCACCTCTTGGGACGATCATTCCTAAGCCTAGTTACACTGTAATAAAAGTCATTAACCTTCTTTCGGATGACAGCAAGGTCACTATCTACTCACCAAAAAGAAAATAGCAATTAACAGCAACACTCAAAGCACATAGATTCATGACAGTTTCAATTAAGACCAACATTCAAGCACAAACATTCAAAACATAAGCACATCTCAGCTGCTACATCAGAAAAGATAAAACTACAGCATCATAGACATCACAACCCATTCATTACAAACCTCCACCCACATAGAAAAACAGGTTCACTTAACATTCTTTACAACCCACACGACAAACAACAAAATCAGAAGTTAAACTTAGACCACACAGGCAGTTCACAGGGGATATCATATACTAAACCAAACAACAAAGAGGGGAGGGGATGGGGAAAGAAGAGAGAAGCATGCTCCTCTCTTCATGGATCCTTGCCTAGACCAGTGGCAGCACTGGAATGATCAACCTCCTCTCCATAGCTATCGCTTTCGGTATCTTCATCGTCGTCTCCAGTAGACGTTGCAACGTCGTCGGGAAGGACACCAGCAGCAGCTGGAGCAACTAGAGAATCTAAAAAAAGAAAAACTTTTGGTTGTGCCTGTACAGCATCAACATCAACTGATGGCTCTGCTGCAGGAGACTTCTCCGGGCTTGCAGCGGCACTACCACCAGTTTCAACAGCAGACTCGGCATGATCTTTCTGCAAAATGATGTATCCAGCTGTCTTGCCCTGCTCAGCATCAGAAACCTCAGCACCAATGGACGACTGAGGTTCAGTCAGGACCACCCCGTCGGAGCAGCTGGTGCCTGAGACAGACATGTCTGCAACCTTCTCTAGAGGAACACTAACATCATCATTCTACTGCTGCAAAAAGAAATAGAAAGTCATTACAAAGGGCTGACTGAACCTCATGCACAGGGGCCTCAAGTCCGTCTCAGGGGCAACAAGAAAAATGGACAAGAAAAATGGTACCTTATTTTCACTGCCATGAACCTCGTCAACTATTACGCCACTAGCGGGAGCAGGTTCACGCACAGGGGCAGCCTCATGCACAGGAGCATCTTCATGCGCAGGTAAAACATCCTCCTCAACCCTAGCATCATCATCAACAGCCTACAAAAAATGTAGAAAAAAATACCTAATCAGTAAAAGTTCAGATTGCATAATCAGAGAAGGTTAGCTATCACAACTGACACATAATGGAAGTCCAAATACAGTAAACATAGCAGGTCAGATATCAAACTACTATAAGATACAAAAGGGAACAAAAAAGGGCCAGTCATGGAAGTTCAGGTGCTGTAGCAGTTGAAGTTCAGGTTCTATAAACAGAGAAGGTCACCTAGGAACACTAGTGCTAAAAAGAAACGGTTTATGACACATGAAATCAATAACGGTCGCCTATGACTACAAACAGTACTAACTGAAAACTAACATTGAACATTACTGCAAAGAAATATCAAAAGCCAACATAAACAAACCTCTTTGGTACGCTCCACGTGGCCTCCTTCACGACCCGAACAAACAGAATCCTGCCTCTGAACCTGTCTCACAACAACACTTGCCTCATCTTCAAAAGGCTTGCAACGAGCATCATGCATTTCCTTGAACAGCCCAACACTAGTCTGGAGGTGGGAAGTGCTCTGACGAAGCTCTTCAAGAAATTTAGCTTCAATAGATAAGACCCCCTTCGAAGACTCGGCATCAAATCCGTGTCCGGGAGGAAGAATCCCATCAATGCGACTAAGACGCTAAACAGTTGAAGGAACACGATCCAACTCCCCACAAACAGTTTCAAGAAGACTGTCAATCCTAACCAGAGAAACATTGGTAGCTTCAAACAAGTTCTCGGAAGAAACGCCACATGAAGCACTCACACGGGCAGAAGAACCTCCTGGATCTACAGGGGAGCACCAGTATTAACATCCCGGGAGAATTCAAATCTTGGGGAAGTTCCACTCCCTAGGCCGGCAGAACGAGGCATAGTTCGAACAGGACGTTCAATAACCCTAAAGAACACAACCTCAGCATGTGTCTTCCACTGCATACAAAAACAAAAGTCAACACGTCAAAAAACAAAATGAAGAATCATGGGAACAAAAAATATACAAGACAATACCAGAAGTTCAAGTTAAACTACACAGGAAAGAATAATGCATAGAAACACTCACAGGCAGTCTCCCAAACACCCAGTTGGATGGGTCATCATCACCCTTCGTGACCAAGTCAGCCGCATCAAGCTCAAGAAGCTTGGCCTGATCCATGAAATTGATGTGAGGGGTCCTCAAGTCAATATTAGGCATCTTGCCAATGATAAGGTAGTCCAGATACATAAGAAGCGGCGCGATGGCATAGCCTGTGACAGCTTTTCCTCTGCTAGTACCTTTCTAATACCTAAGAACAACACTCTGAATATTGTCAACAACCAACTGGCAGTAGTCCATGTCTGCCATATCCTCAAACACAAGGTTCTCGGCCATTGCTGCCTCCCTGGACACTCGTGTAGACGTTCCAGGGATAACCACCTTCATGAAAACAATAAGGTAAAACACCTGCAGAGCAAGATCATCTTCGTCTCATCCTTCACAAGTTCAGCGAGGATATTCCGCAAATCCTTTGTCTTGATGTCTTCACTCCTAGCATACCCAAGCTTGCCCTTCAACCTCATAACAGCATCATCGAAACCATCATTCGAGGGCCTAGGGGGGTAAGATTACCTTGAGGGAACCCAAAGAGATGGTGAATAGCATCACTTGTAATACGTATAACCTTGTTCGCCTCACCCATGTCCAAAATCATGGTTGAAGGGTCAATCCTCGTGTAGATGTTGCCCATCAAAGGACGAGAAATGTTGGAATCAACCTTCAAGTCAAACACACAACCAAAACCAGCATTGATAACCCTCGTCTTGTGCCTAAGTTGTAGCATTTCCGCACACGTCTTGACCTCTTTCAGTGAGAAGTGAACCGTCTTGTTAAAATGTTTTGCCTCACCTCCTTCTTGGCCACCTTCTTCGGGCGCTTTGCCTCCTCTTTTCCTCCTCTCAGGCCGCTGCACAAGCTGATACTGAAAAAATACATTGACAAGGAAAAAACGAAGAACAATGAGACACACAACCTTCACCAAAATTCCAATAATGCCTAGATACGAACTACATCTGAGAAGTCCAACTATGTCTACATAGGCAGTACAACTATGTATGACCAGAAGTTAACATGCTTTCAAATTGTTGGAAATTTACAAAGCAGAAGTTCAACCATGTATACCAAGGCAGTAATCAAACATGTATCTCAGAAGTCCAACTATGTCTACATAGGCAGTACAACCGTGTATGAACACAAGTTAACATGCTTTCAAAAATGTTGGAAATTTAAAAAGCAGAAGTTCAACCATATACACTAAGGTAGTAATCGAACATGTATACCTACAAGTTAAGCTAATTTCTTCATGTATATACCCAGAAGTCCAACTATGTACACAAGGGCAGTAATACCATAAAAGCAAAGCACGTCGGCTAATTTATTCGTCTATATGGAGCAGAAGGTCAGCTATGTACGCCAAGGCAGTGCTAAAAACAATATAACTACAGAAATAGCGACAAATGCTCTAAAAACAGTAAACATGAGACATTCATACCTGATTAGCGGCAGCAGCAGCATCGTCGTCGTCCTCATCATCAACATTGAAATCAGCATCATCCTTGTCCTCTGGATTAACACGAGAATGCTTCTTCACACCCTTGTTGACCTTTGTAGGTGGAACCTTGCGCTTCACGCCGCATTTCTTCCCCATACCAGATGCACCAGCACCAAGCGGAGAAGGTGCAGGCGCGGCAGTGGCAAGCACACAAGGACTACGGCGTGGCGTACCACCAAGGCCTAACAATTCATCTTCAACAACTTCTGCAGGCCTTGAAACACGTGGGCTCCTCCGAGGAGTAACTTCACCAACTACTAGCTTCCTCGCAGCAATCTTCTTGATTTTCTTCTTAATAGGGACAACCGTGCCATCACTGCCACACGGCACGTCTTCCTCAACAGTGAGCTCAGCCGCATGAACAGATCTAGGAACATCAGAACCTTTCTCAAGGCGGGCCGCCCTCTTCTTGTCAAAATCTTCTTGCTTCTTCCTCTTACGTTGGTCCTCCAGGAGAAGCTGAAGAGGCACATCCTTGGGTTGTGTGACAGGTTCAATGCAATCAGCAGACTGCGACTGCGTCTCTGACATCTGAAGAGAGCACAAAGGATCCGGAACGGAATCACAATCTTTGACTGACGGGGCCCCCTCCTCAGCAGCAGCAGGGGTTTCTGATAAACCCAACTCAGATAAAACATCGTTGATGGTTGAGGGAGTCCTGGATTAGGGGGTCTCCAGATAGCTGGACTCTCTCCATTGGCCGAACTGTTAGACTATGAAGATACAAGATTGAAGACTTCGTCTCATGTCCGGATGGGACTCCACTTGGCATGGAAGGCAAGCTAGGCAATACGTATATGGATATCTCGTCCTTTGTAACCGACCTTGTGTAACCCTAACCCTCTCCGTTGTCTATATAAACCGAAGGGTTTTAGTCTGTAGGACAATAATCACAACATACAATCATACCATAGGTTAGCTTCTAGGGTTTAGCCTCTCTGATCTCGTGGTAGATCTACTCTTGTAACACCCATATCATCAATATTAATCAAGCAGGACGTAGGGTTTTACCTCCATCAAGAGGGCCCGAACCTAGGTAAAACTTCGTGTCCCTTGCCTCCTATTACCATCCGGAATAGACGCACAGTTCGGGACCCCCTACCCGAGATCCGCCGGTTTTGACACCGACATTGGTGCTTTCATTGAGAGTTCCGCTGTGTCGTCGCCACCAGGAAGGATGTCTCGTCCCGTCTTTAAAGACGGAACTATCGCTGAGGGAGCTCTGGCTATCGGTCAAACTCTCCGGCTAGGTGGTTTTCTTATGACCGCCTGTTCGGCCGCTGCGCCGACGATGACTTCTCGGGTCATCGAAAGCAATCTTCACGTCAACTCGGAACTCGCCGAGCAGCTAGATCCAATGGAGCTCTCTTCCCTGAACGAGCTCTTGGATCGTATCGCCGCCCTGGGAGTCGCTACAGACTACAATCAGATTGGGCCTAAACCCGATCTTAGAGAAATTAACTCTCCCCAGGTTACCCATCACGTTGCAATGGTGGAAGAACAATGCGGCAACCCTTCATCTATCTTAAGGACTAGCTACGTCCGGATTCCCGATCCCTCCAAGCCGGATACCTGCGGAGGGGAGGATGTCACTCAAAGCTTGAACCCAGAATCAGGCAGCGGGCTAGATTTACCAGAAAACATCCAAGAATCCAAACTTTCGAGTTCGGAAACTCCTTGGCCCCTGAGCCTCAGATCGGGTGAGGATTCGGATTCAATTCCACCCACCCACCCAAACATACGCGATCTATCCCAAATTAGGCAAGAGCCCGAAGAAACAGTACACCATTACTGGGCCAGATTCCTCCTGGTCAAGAACAGGATAAAGGACTGCCGCGAGAAAGACGCAATTTCTTCTACAATAATTGCACGGACAAGGGAATCCACAATGCCATAAGTCGTCGCGAAATTACACACTTTGCCGACTTGGTGTCCATAGTACGAAAGTACTGTGCGATGGAAAGCACCTTGAAAACCGAGATAAAATTTTGGGATAATCCGGCCCGGAATACAAACCTAGTCCGAAATAAAAGGGTGCATTATCACAATACACCTGGGTTAACTACCAAAAAGCAAAATCCCTCTACGGGGCAAGGAACCATACTGGAGGGATGGCTCAACGGACCCTGCAAAATTCATAGTACAGCGGATGCGATACCAACGCACAGCCTTAGAGCATGCTGGATACTCCGGCAGGTGGCCAAAAGTGGTTAGGACCTACTCCTCCCAAAAACCACAGAGCACCACCCCGAGGACAATAATACGGTCTTAATGGTCTTTGAGACCTTCGCGTCAAATAATAGATGGAAGCAAACACTCCGCAGCATGTCCGAAATCTGCCACATAGCAGAAACAAATCCTTGGAGCGACACGGCTATTACCTTCCATGCCAGTGACGAACCTAAATTCCGAACAGCCCGAGTACCAGCCGCACTGGTCCTCAGTCCAATCGTGGACGGCTTTCGACTCACCAAGGTACTCATGGACGGCGGTAGCGGATGAAACCTCATCTATGAGGAAACTCTCCAAAAAATGGAAATAGACTAGAGCCGCATTAAGCAAAGCAGCACAACCTTTAGAGGAATCATCCCCAGTCGGGAAGCACGCTGCGCTGGAAAAATCACACTAGACGTGGTATTCGGCACGCCGGATAATTACAGGTCCGAAGAAATTACATTCCAAGTGGCCCCGTTCAGCAGTGGATACCACACCCTATTAGGGAGGGAGGCATTTACAATGTTCCAAGCCATACCCCATTAGGGGTACATGAAGCTCAAAATGCCCGGGCCCAACGGAATCATCACTCTTGTTAGTGATCCGGACATAGCACTCCGCGCCGAAAATGAGACAGCTGCACTGGCCCTTGAGGCACTATCTGAAGCCCTAGTGGCCGAAGAACTAACTGCACTGCGCTCCACGGTGAACAGGGACGACGTGATACTCGATAAAAGATCCAAGTCCACCTCCTTTAAGCCGGCGGACGAAATAGTCAAATTCCAAGTCCATCCAACGGATCCCACAAAAACAGCTTCCATCGGGGCATAATTAAACCCTGATGTCGACACCGCACTGCGAGAGTTCCAACGTGAGAACTGGGACATTTTTGCCTAGCACCCTTCAGACATGCCAGGAATCCCACGCAGGCTGGCTGAACATAGCCTAAATATCCTAAAAGGATTCAAGCCAGTCAAGCAGGCTCTTCGATGTTTCTCTGAGCCTAAAAGACAAGCCATGGGAGAGGAACTAGCCAAGCTATTGGAGGCCGGATTCATCAGAGACATAAAACATCCGGACTGGCTAGCAAACCTGGTGATGGTACCAAAGAAGGACAAATCCTGGCGCTTGTGCGTCGATTTTAAGGACCTTAATAAGGCCTGCCCAAAGGATCCCTTCCCCCTCCCCCGCATCGATCAAATCATCGATGCTACCGCAGGACACGATTCATTGTGTTTCCTCGATGCATACTCCGGCTACCATCAAATCAAAATGGCAGAGCCAGACCAAGCCGCAACGGCATTCATCACACCATACGGCCCATTCTGCTTCAACACAATGCCCTTCAGGCTAAAAAACGCCGGTGCAACATATCAGTGCATGATTCAGACATGCCTGGAAAACCAGATCGGCAAAACAGTGGAGGCATACATGGATGACGTGGTCGTCAAAACCAAGCACGTCAAAACTCTAGTAGACGACTTGAGGCTCACATTCGATAACCTCCGAAAATATGACATCAAGCTCAATCTGGAAAAATGCGTTTTCGGCGTACCAGCAGGAAAGCTCCTGGGATTCATTGTCTCCAGTAGAGGTATTGAAGCTAATCCGGCCAAAATCCGAGCGTTGTCACAGTTGGCTACCCCAACAGACCTCAAACAAATACAAAAATTAACTGGATGTGTGGCGGCTCTAAGCCGCTTTATCTCCCGCTTGGGAGAAAAGGCACTACCCCTTTATCGCCTCCTACGGTGCACCGAACACTTCGAGTGGACGGACGCTGCCACGGCCGGACTCAATGAAATAAAAGCCATATTGGCAAAAAACCCAGTCCTGGCCACACCAAACATTGGCGAACCAATGCTATTATACATTGCACCAACTCATCAAGTAGTAAGCGCAGTGCTTGTTGTCGAGCGAGAAGCGGACGGACACAAATTTCCCCTTCAAAAGCCGGTTTACTACGTATCCACTGTCCTTACCCCATGCAAATCACGGTACCCGCATTATCAAAAGATAGCGTACGCGATATTTATGGCATCCCGAAAGCGGCGACACTACTTTCAAGAGTGTTCGATAACGGTAGCCTCGGAAGTACCACTTAACGATATTATAAACAACCGCGATGCGACAGGCCGGATTGCCAAATGGGCCATTGAGCTCCTCCCATTCAACATAACTTACAAACCACGGCGAGCTATTAAATCGTAAGTTTTGGCTGACTTCGTCGCTGAATGGACGGAAGCCGAACTCCTTAAAGAGTACGGCATATACTCAAACTGGATCATGCACTTCGACGGCTCCAAAATGTTGGCTGGTCTGGGGGCTGGCGTCGTTTTGATGTCCCCAACAGGAGACACCGTTCAATACGTACTGCAGATAATGTATACGGACTCCAACAACGCAGCCGAATATGAGGCCCATCTACATGGTCTCCGGATGGCAGTATCCATGGGCATTCAATGCCTAGAGGTGTGTGGGGATTCAAACCTCGCGATATCCCAGATAAATGGAGACTTTGATGCCAAGGATCCAAAAAATGGCCGCATATCACAATGCCGTCCTAAAAATGTCAGCTAGGTTCGATGGGCTCGAATTTCACCATGTGGCTCGGGAAAACAATCAGGCGGCGGATATCCTCGCCCGCATTGGCGCCAAATGCGACACGGTCCCTCCCAACATTTTTCTGGAAAGGCTTTTCAAGCCATCCGTAGCATGGGAAGGGGACACCAGTAACAATAGTCTGGACCCGGCCAAAATACCCGATACCGAACTCTCTGACACAATTAGAGGCTCCGCCACTGTAATAACACAATCAGCCCACGAAATAATGGCTATTATTGCCTCGTGGACAGAACCATTCCTGGCCTACTTAACTAGACAGGAACTCCTAGAGGACCAAAATGAGGCACGCTGCATAGTGCGGTGATCAAAGGCCTACAGGGTCCACGAGGGAGAATTGTCCAAAAAAGCGCTACCGGAGTCCTTCAACGGTGCATCTCCGAAGAGGAAGGACGGAACCTTTTGGTAGAAATTCATGCCAGACTCGGCGGTCATCACGCCGCAGCCCGGGCTCTTGTGAGCAAAGCCTTCCGTACAGGATTCTATTGGCCAACGGCCCGGGAAGACGCACATGACTTGGTCCAGTTTTGCGCCGGTTGCCAGCTCTTTGCAAATCAAAGCCACATGCCACCCACCGCCCTCCGAACAATCCCCATTACATGGCCCTTCGCGGTCTGGGGGCTTGACATGGTTGGACCCCTTAAAGGTGGAACCCACAAAAAAAATACTTATTGGTCATGGTGGATAAATTCACCAACTGGATAGAGGCCAAACCGGTTAAAACAGCTGAATCCGGACCGGTGATAGATTTCATATCCGGGGTTGTACACCGCTACTGCGTCCCCCACAGCATCATCACTTATAACGGCATGAACTTCACGGCTGACGAGGTAAAACTCTGGTGCAGAAAAATGGGCATCAAGCTCGATTATGCTTCAGTCTATCACCCACAAACCAACGGTCAAGTCGAACGAGCAAATGGTCTTATAATGAGCGGCATTAAACCCAGACTAGTGCGCTCCTTAACAGAGTCTGACACACACTAGGTAGAGGAGCTCGACTCTGTACTCTGGGGGCTGCGGAGCACGCCGAATCATAGTACCAGATACACACCATTTTTTATGGTGTACGGCGCAGAGGCAGTCCTGCCCTGTGACATAATTCATGACTCACCTCGAGTGCGCATGTACGAAGAAAGAGAAGCCGAGCTCGATTGGCAGGACAGTCTGGACACCTTGGAGGAAGAGCTCAACATAGCCAAAGCCCGTTCCGCATTTTACCAGCAACAGGCTCGCAGACACCAAAGCAGAGAAGTATGAGCCAAAACTTATAACATTGGCGAACTAGTTCTCCGGCTGCCGGATAAGAAAAAGAACAAGATAGAGCCCAAATGGGAAGGTCCCTTCATCATCGACCAAGTTCTGACCGGCGGACCGTACTGTCTGCGGGATGCATCGACTAGTCAACTCGAGCCGAACCCATGGAACGCAACCAGGCTCCGAAGATTCTACGCCTAGCACCAGACTTTATGTTAGTCCCCTCCCTTTGTCCATTTTCTGCATATGCGTCATCTGTCTTGTTTCCCTTTCTTTCTTTTATTCCTCTAGGCCTTCAAGGGTCACCTTGTGCCTCACTTGTACATTACAGATGTGCTAGCCGCACTCTCTACACCTGGGGGCTTCTTTCACAGAAGCTTAAATTATTTACCTGGGCATCACGCCCAACACATGCGTTGTACTTCCGCATGTACCTTTTTCACCAATATATGCATCGATATGACTTAAGTTTTGGCCAAGCTGGCTTTCCTGGCTCTTGTATTTATGCCCTACGTTCCCGTTAATTCGGCTAGGGCATAAGGGGAGCACCTCTGCGATTGTTACCACCGGGTCAGCCGGACATGTACCTCAGACTGGGTGAAGCCGAAAGCTAGCGCTCTTAAGAGAATATTCGGTCAGTGAACAAAAGATGACTTTTATTTATTATCCATATCTGCCCCTAGATGTTTTTTCTGCGCTTCTCGTCGCAGGTCGGACATGCACTTTAGGGCATGCCTACCCAGGGAAAGAAACCCTTAACGGAACTATTCTCTCTGGAAGATGTTTCTTACTACCCATGTAATATAACATAACTAGTTGGGCACTTGTCGGATAAAGCACTAATGACCCCTACGCCTGGTCTCCACGCATGCCCCATTTCTTACATAACCGAGAGGGTATTCGGATACACTCCGGACTGTCGGGTCCCGAGGTTGAAGCGAAAAGGTCCGCCACGACAAACGATCTACAATCCGGCTAGAAAGCATCATACATGTCACTTTAAAATTACATAGTCAATTTGACTGGTTGAATTCCTCTTCAATGCCATCCAATAGGTTGTCTAGTCTATAGTCCTGTTGGGAATACTTTGCGGCCAATTCTACTTGGCCATACACTAAACTCACCGGGATCTCCTTGCCATCAGGCCCCACAGGTCCGACTTCGGACATGTGGTTCGGGTCATCCTTCGTGTACCGTGTCTTCACCATTGCCCAGGCTTCCCTGGTGCCCTGACGGCAGGCCGATACCTTCCATAATTGGAAGCGCCGCCGTGCTCCCTTCAGCTTTTCTGCAAGCTCTCCAAGGCCTGCGGGTATGGAGATGGACGGCACAAGGCCTGGGCGACGCCTTGCATCACCTGCCGAACTCGTTCGTGCAACTGTGCGAGCTCGGGAAGAAGATCACCCGTTGAACCAGGCATCTCCTCGGCAGGACGTCTTGTTAGCATACCTACAGACATAACTCTGTCAGCCGGCGTCCTCGCCGAACTCTGTTTCAAACTTCGTTCAAGCACTTACTAAATATGTCGTGTCGAAGCCGCCAATTCTCCATAACAGAATCTGACAGTTGGGCACGAACATCTTTTAGTTCCACGCCCAGCTTGGTGTTGGCATCTTGGAGATCATTCTTCTCATGCCTCACCCTCGTTAGCACGCTCTCACTAGCCTTTAGCTGGCGTATCAGCTGTTGCTTATCCAGATTCACCCCATCGTCATCTGCAATTCTATCGTCAGATTTTCATATAAAGCCGCACTCTAATATGATACTTATCATTTGAGGGATATGTTACCAGCGGGCGTCCCTTTGGGCTCCCCTGCGGCGGCTAGTGCGGCCTGAAGTTGGGCTTTGCACTCTTCCAGCTCCTGGGATAGTAGAGTATTCTTTTCTGTAAGAACCTACATAACAAATGATCCTTAAATCAGTTATCCTAACTGTTTCAAGTCTCAGGGGCTACTGACATATATAATCATCAAATTTTCTCACCCGTATGTCTTTTACATACTGCTCCGTGGCTCTGGCTAGACCATTTTGAGCGGCACGGAGGTGCGCATCTCCCGAGTTGAAGGCATCCAAAGCCTCTTGGGAGAAACAAGCGTCACGAAGAACAGTCCGGTGATGCCTGTGGTTCATGGCACTTTCCACCTCGGAATGGGTGGCGGACAGTCTATCCGTATCCTCTGTCGGAGGAGCATCCGGCGCACGCCTTGTACTAGTTCCCACCTCTGAGTCCGACCTTGGAGCCTGGCTTGTGGAGGAGCGGTTGGTAGCCTCTCCGGGTATAGTCCGGTGAGCGCTCTTTTTCCTGAAAAGAGGGCATGGGCGTTAATATGCCTCTCTAAAAAATGTCTTGTAAATAAAGACGGCGCGCCATACCGCTGCGTCGGTGCCTAAATCTAGACTGCGGATCTTTTCAGCCTGCCTGGCCTAGCGGCCCCTTGTTGGCTAGTTGCCACAGGCTCGGCCTTCTGCCTCGAGGACCTCCCTTGCAAAACACGGCTGTTATACGGCAATAAAAAAGAGCACAAGGACGGATCCCTTTTTAAGTGTTGGGACTTCGGTCTCAGTCACCTGTGAGGCTGGAACTAGCCCAGGGTAATCGGTCGTAATGGCCACCAAGGTATTGTCATTACTCCCTTGGTAAAACACCCCGTCGATCAGCTCCACGGATATGTCCGGATCCTCCTGGGAGGCCGGGTCAATGGACCGTCCAAGGTCCTCGGGCTGTGGAGGAGGGTTGTTTATCTCCTTTACTACCTGGCGCAGCTCCTGCGATGAAATCGCTAGAATGAATACTTAAACTACGGGAATACGAAACGGATGGGCGAGAAAAAATCCGCTTACCCAGCTCGGAGGATTGTACATAGAGAATCCGCCCTGCGGGTTGACACGGAGGAACTCCTCCTCTTCTCCCTTGTACAAAGTGGACAAGATCTTTATTAGATCAGCAGCCGATTCCGGCCCTTTGCGGCCATGCGCGGGTGGCGTCATCCTCCCCGTTGAAATCCCACATGGGGTGGCCTCTATACTTGAGAGGTTGCACCCCCCGCATAATGCATATAGCCACGACCTCAATCCGGATCGAGCTAAAGAACTTATCCGGCTCATCAGATAAAGAATGTCCCTGTCGTCTTCCTCCAGGGAGCTCCGTGGACGCCAGCTCCGGCGCTTCTTCAAAGGGGCGTTGTCAAACTCAGGAAGGCCGATCCGAATAGAGTCCGGAACGAGGACATCTTCTATATAAAACCATTCTGAAGGCCAGTCTTCAAACGTCTTCTTCGGGGTCCCGGACAGGTATCCGGTCCCGGCGATACGCCACACTTCGGCTCCGCCCACTTGATATATTGATCCCTTCTTGGAACGGGGCACAAGGCAGAACAGCTTCTTCCACAGAGCGAAATGAGCCTCACAGCCCAAAAATAACTCGCAAAGGGCTACGAATCCCGCGATATGCAGCAGGGAGGCAGACGTAAGGTTGTGCAGCTGGAGGCCATAGAACTCCAGAAGCCCCCGGAGGAACGGATGAATTGGGAATCCGAGCCCTCTTACCAGGTAAGGGACAAGGCATACCCTCTCTCCCTTGGAGGGATTGGGACAGCTCTCCGCTTGCTCTCCACCATTGTAGGTGGCAAGCCCGGCTCGAACCGGGACCAGGTACGCTGGGGGAAGAAATCCCTTAGACTGAAGCATCACCAATTTGTTGTGTGGGATGGAACATCTCTCCCAATCTCCAGGCTTGGAACTAGGGGTGCAAGAGGAGGAGCTGCGTCAACCGGCCATGGTGGAATGGATCTCTGTCGAGCACGCTCCGATGAAGACTCAGCAAGGGAGGGCGATGTGATTTGGATCTGAATCCTCGCCTTTTTAATAGGCGGCTCATTTACATAGCTAGGGGGTAAATGTGAAAACACCCTGGCTTTTCACATTCGCTCGACACGTGGAAAGTGGCCATTATTGGGCGTAGAAGCCAAGGAGTACAAACCGTCACAAGGAACCGGACATTATTTCGACAGGTACACAGAATTTGAAGAGGAACCCACCTTGCAATGCCGAAGATAATACTGCGCGCCGGACTCGTCGTCATTGAAGCCTGGTTCGGGGGCTACTGAGGCAGTCCTGGATTAGGGGGTCTCCGGATAGCCGGACTCTCTCCATTGGCCGGACTGTTAGACTATGAAGATACGAGATTGAAGACTTCGTCTCATGTCCGGATGGGACTCTACTTGGCGTGGAAAGCAAGCTAGGCAATATGTATATGGATATCTCCTCCTTTGTAACCGACCTTGTGTAACCCTAACCCTCTCCGGTGTCTATATAAACCGAAGGGTTTTAGTCCGTAGGACAACAATCACAACATACAATCATACCATAGGCTAGCTTCTAGGGTTTAGCCTCTTTGATCTCGTGGTAGATCTACTCTTGTAACACCCATATCATCAATATTAATCAAGCAGGACGTAGGGTTTTACCTCCATCAAGAGGGCCCGAACCTGGGTAAAACTTCGTGTCCCTTGCCTCATGTTACCATCCGGCCTAGACGCACAGTTTGGGACCCCCTACCCGAGATCCGCCGGTTTTGACACCGATAATGGTGTTCACAGCTTCCTCCTCTGTGGACACGTCTACAAAGAACACAAAAAATCGAAGCAAAAAATGAAAAAAGTCAGGAACAAAAACAAAAAACAAACGACATGAACAAGCTAAAAAAACATGGCTCAAAACTTTAAAATGAAAAATAAAAGGGGTTTCACATACTAGGTGAAGCAAGAACTGCAGAAGCAAGATCCTCGAGGCTTGAAAAAATCTCAAGGCTCGAAGCAACCTCGGCAATCACAGTCAAAGGGATAATGGGTGATTTAGCCACATCAGATATTGGAGCATCAGTATTAACCTCTGAAGCTCCATCTTGATCGCAGGCATTTTTTCAGAACTATTCAACTCATCACCAACTACAAAAAATGCAAGTAAAAAGGTAGCTGAGTTCTAATGCACAATCCTACACCAAAGGGACTTCTACTTTGACAACAATGTCCAATACCAAGAAGTTCAACAATACCTAACAAAGCAGTAAACACAAAAACAAACTAAAAATCTACAAACTAAATATATAAACAATGTACACCAGAGGGGCTACTACATATAACATGAATGTACAGAAGTTCAACGATATACAACAAAGCAGTAAAACAAAATGTGCATAACAGAAGTTCAACCAAATTTCATTATAAACAAACAATAATTAAAACCAGAAGTTCAACTATGTGACCCAAGCAAGTAGCACATAAAAAGATGTAGCATGACCACAAATAGTATTTCACAGGCAAACTAAATATCAATACCATCAACATGATAACAAAAAAAACAAAGATATACACTACAAAATATGAAAACATCTGGGAAGTCCAACAGCAGTTGGTGACATAGTTTCACCTGCAAAATCATCAACTACAAAAGTAAGCAAACACTATTCTAACTCAAACTAATGGTAAAAAGCATACACATAACCATTCCTAGAAGTTCACACTATTAAGAATGGCAGTCCAACATGAATACTAAGTGAAGATATGGGCAGACATATATAAGAATAATGCTATTTAAAATACAAGATACAACTACATTAAGATACCTGCAGAAGGTTTTGAAGCCATGACAACACAACCGCCTTGATGAATGCAACTCCAAACACTAGAACAACCTGCTAAAAATAGGGGATTGATTGCATATAGTTAGCAAGTGCAAAATCATACAACAAAAAACAAAAAGAAGTTGAATAAAACCCTAGAATGAAACAACCATAACATACCAACAAGTATAAAAAGATGAACAGTAGCACATCTAGGCAAGCACAAACAAAAAAAGAATCCATAAACTATCTAGCTTGTGAGAGACACCATATAGACTTTGAAATCAAAAACACTAAAACAAAATAGATACATCAGATCCAGCATCACACCACACCCTCTCATACATGCATCTGAATGCTCAAATCAAGAAACGGGGAATGAAATCCACACAAGCATGAAGGGACAAAAAGCACACACAAGCATCACATATACAAATCTGACCACGGGGGAATGCAATCCACCCACCACATGCACAAGAACCCTACCTAAACTACCACCAAACCATCAGAAGAAGGGGGTACAGAGGTGGACGCGAGAGCACACAGGAGGCGGACTAGACAGATCTGGCGAAACTAGAAGCAAGCATTAGGGAGGGGCAGCACTTGTACCTCTCCAGATGACCCCCGCACGCACGAATCCACGGCGGTTCTTCAAGTCCCCACCATGCACACCTTGCAACCATGTAGGCAGTTGCCGCCCTCGATTTGGAGCAGGAGAGAGCGGGCTGGGCGAGGGAGAGCGGGGCGTGGGGGAGATATAGAAGCGGGGGCGTGCGCCGGTTACTCCCTCACGAGGGCGGGGGACAGGCGCGGAGAAATCGGGAGGAGTTGCAGGCGACGAAGGCAGCAAAGCGACGAAGGGGGAGAGAGAGCGAACGACAAGGGAAGAGGGGTTTTTTGACAGGTGGTGGTGAGGGAGATGGTAAATTAATGTCTCTCTGTCGTGGGACTTGCAACGCATGAGAAATTACAGTTTTACCCCCTCAACAGCTAAAAAAGTAAATACATCTATAGATAAATGAATGCACCATTTGAATGCATCTATTATAATGAAATAAGATCACTGTCGGAGTAATGGGCCACGGGTAGGCCAACCCGAGCCCCATAACCTTTCAAGACATTGGGGTAGGCTGCGCCCCTCAAGACCACAGGGTGAAGAGCCGCCTCCTGGGGAGTCTACGGCGAGGCGGCCGACTGTTCGCACACGGCCGAGTCCCAGGGGCGACTTCCAGAGAAGCCGGCTTTGGGGAGTCGGCCGGCGACTCCAACAAACCGTGACCTCATCGAGGGGGACGGGGCAGGGGCGTAGCTACAATGAAGCCCACTCCCCGCCCCTTACCAAGGGCAGGCATGGCTACAGCGCGCCATACTTGGGAAGATCTCCCTACGGCGTGGCACTGTTGCCCAGCCGGCCCTGACATCAGCACCACAGTACCTAGTCCTGCGCCCATGATGGCTTTTCTGTATGCCTGGGGGCAGCAGGGCCCACCAGCCAGCGAGACCTTGGGAGACGGCGGGAGCACCGCCAGTCGGACCCGTCGGGAGTCGGCCCGGGGGAGTCGGACGATACCTCCCCCGAGGCCCGCGCGCCATTAATCAAGAAAAGATGGGGAGTGGCCACAGTGATCGCCCGCCAGGCGGCGGGCCTGTTGCCACGACGCCATGACCAAGCCTGCGTCATCAGGAGCACGGCTACAGTAATCAGCAGCCGGCAAGACCCGCCCACGGCGTACGTGGCTTGTCGGCTCCGTACCAGAACAGTCGGCGGGGCCCAGCAGACGGCGGAGAAGTCGGAGGTCGGAGGCACTGACAGCTGGGCCTGCATCCAGTCGAATTACCATTGTACCCCTAGGGGGTAGGCCTATATAAACCCCCCAGGGCACCCATGCAAAGGGTTGGATCCCAGTAGTTCTATACCACACCAGATAGAGGGAGAGAGCTAGCCTTGCCCTCTCCTACCACCATACACAGCTCAAGGAGCAACCGTGTAAACCCTTGACCATAGTGATCATGCGGAGACCCCGCAAAGCAGCAGTAGGGGTATTATCTCCCCGGAGAGCCCCGAAGCTGGGTAAGATTCGCCGGCGTGCATTTCTGCGTCTCATCCCGTTTCCAGGCACCGGCGACGTTCTACTCGCCCCCACCATGATAAGCCACCCGTTGGCATATGTCGCACCAAACCCCCAACATTTGGCGCCCACCGTGGGGCTTGGTGCACCGCCGTCCGGAGATCTGTTCTGGACGGGAACCCTTTTTCTCCCTGGCGAGCGCAGCCAGCCAGGCACGCCAGACGAAGTTTGTGTCGACACGCTGCGCGGCGTTGAGATCGCCTGCGCAGCCAGCTCCTTGGCCGAACTTGTCGGCGGGGTCTGCCTCTCCGACGAACCTGCGTCCGACGCAGGCGCAGGCAGCCCCGAAAACCTCCTCTCGGGCCTCCTCGATCAACTCCACGTTTCCGGCAAGCCCGCCATAGACTTGGAGTCCATAGGCTCCACCGACCCGATGCTGGTCGACTCCGACACCGCGTCGGTCGACGTGTTCCCCACCAACGTGGTGGTCCATGACAAACCTCTCCCCCACACGGAGAGCGATGGGAGCACTGTCACTGAGGTGCTGGTCATCAATCATGACGAGTTCCTTGGTGGAAGGGCGCCTGACTCACTCGGCGCGGCGCTACAAGACCTAGCTGCGCCCATTCCGGAAGATGCTGATGCAGAGACGTTAGAAGCGCGCCGCCTTCAGCTTGTTGAAGGCGCGAAGAAGCTAGCCAGCATGAGACGCTTGTCAGAAGCTTACCAGCGGGAGATGGATCGCGCTGTTGGCGGCTCGCCGGCCCCGGCAGGGCCCAGCCGCCTTGGCGCAATTCAGCAGCGCGGCGTAGCCATCGCCAGCCTGTTTGGGGCTAGCCGCCCCGTGTATGCCACGCCAGCAGAGAACATCCGAGCCGCCCAGGCAGTGGCGGATGAGCTGGACAATTTCGAGGGCAAAGAGCGCCGCCTCATGATGGAGCGAGTCCAGCGGCTCCTCGACGCGGCCGCCGTGCAGAACGAGGCCGGCTGCCACACGGAGGCACCGCATCGGCCAAACGACGACCCGCACCGAGATCAAGGCGCGACGTCTCGGACGTTGACTGGCGGTGCCCGAGGGAGGAAGGACAAGGAGCCGGTTGTCAGCCACAGCCGGACTCGGATCACCATAGAGCACGACCGAGACGGTCGCCCAAGAGCAGTGGAACGATGGGACGACTGTCCGCATCCCCCTCCCCGCAGGGAGAGGCGAGTCTCCCCGCCACCTGTTGACCATCCGACTCTCGGTGACCGCCTTGGCCGCCGAGAGGGAGTTGGAGAGAATGACGCCCGCCACCGGATCGACCGACTTCACCGGTCCCTGGCGCTGGAAGAAGAAGACGAGCTGGGTCCGCCTTGTTTCGGGCCCCGCATTCGGGACGAGCCCTTTCCCAAAGGGTTCACGCTCCCAAGATACATGCCCAAGTATACCGGCTCCTTGAAGCCGGAAGACTGGCTAGTCGACTACTCCACGGCTGTCAGCATAGCAAACGGCAACAAGCGTATCGCCGTACGTTCCGCTCATGCTCCAGGGCACGGCCCAGACGTGGCTGAACAGCCTAAAGCCTCGCAGCATCAACAGCTGGGTCGACTTCACCGAAGCATTCGTCCGCAACTTCACCAGCACGTACAAGCATCCTCCCAAGCCTCGCCAGCTCTCCTTGTGCGTGCAAGGTCCTGACGAGTCGACTCGCGACTACCTCACGCGTTAAGCTGAGCTCCGGAACTCCTGCGAGGGCGTGCACGAGGTGCAGGCCATCGAGTACTTCACAACCGGGTGCCGAGAAGGCATCCTCCTCAAGCACAAGCTCCTCTGCGACGAGCCAGAAACCCTCGACGAGCTGCTGATCATAGCGGACAAGTACGCTATGGCCGACTCCTCCATGAAGACGGAAATTCAAATCAGCACGACTGGCAAAGTAGCTCCTCAGGATCCAAGAACTCCGGCGGCAGACGTCGGCCAGTGACAATAGCAGGGCGACAACAAGCGCAAGGCCCCGCAGCCGGCTTCCAGCAGCCGGCAGGTCGCGACCGTTGAAGCCCAGCAGCCAGAAGAGCAGCCTCCGCCCAAGCGACAGAAAGGCGGCAAGCCGAACTGGTTGTCGGCCTTCTCCTACGAGCAGACCTTGGATGGACCTTGCAAGTTCCACAGTGGTGCGAAGCCGTCTAATCACACCACCCGAAAGTGCCACTGGCTCACCAGGATCGCCAAGGGAGACGGCCTCCTGCCACCCCCGCCTACTGGGCAGCCGCCTCCGCCTCCGCCCAGCAGCCGGCAGTCAGGCCAGTCGGCGCGATACAAGACGAGTACCCTGAAGAGCATGGAGCCTACATGGTGTTCACCAGTGTGGCTGATGATCGACGCAGCAGGCGGCTGCAGCGGCAAGAGGTGAACGCAGTAGCCTCAAAGACGCCAGAGTTCATGCACTGGTCAGAGAGGCCCATCAGCTGGAGCAGGGCTGACCACCCAGAAGTGATGCCAAGTTCGGGCTCCTGCACCTTGGTCCTGGACGCCACCTTTGCCACGGACAAACGGGCCGCGCATTTCTCGCGAGTCCTGATAGATGGGGGCAGCAGCATCAACATCCTGTACAAGGACACTATGGAGAAGTTAGGGATCAAGCAGAGACAGCTACAGAACAGCCGGACTGTGTTCCACGGCATTGTCCCTGGGCTTTCCTGCTCACCAATCGGCAAGATCCTGATTGACGTCCTCTTTGGGGACAAAGACCACTTCCGAAGAGAGTCTGTTTGGTTTGAGGTAGTGGACCTTGAGAGCCCATACCATGCGCTACTTGGCCTGCCCGCCTTGGCCAAGTTCATGGCGGTCTCCCACTACGCCTACCTCAAGATGAAGATGCCCAGTTCCAGGGGAATTCTAACTGTGGCCAGCGACTACCAGAAGTCGTCCGCTTGCGCGGCCGAGAGCAGTCGGCTGGCCAAGTCCCTAGTGATTGCAGCCGAGAAGCGACTCCTTGAGCGAGTTGTGGCGATGGCCGGCAAGCAGCCGGAGATATCGCCCGACCCGAAGGAGTCGGAAGCCGAAGGATCGTTCAAGCCGGCCAAAGAGACAAAGAAGATACCCTTGGATCCGGAGCACCCAAAGAGGTACGCCGTCGTAGGTGCAAACCTCGACGGCAAATAGGAAGGCGAGCTCGTCGATTTCCTCCGTAAGAATCGGGACATCTTCGCGTGGTCTCCCAAGGACATGCCAGGTGTACCGATGGATTTCACCGAGCACAAGTTACACGTCCGATCTGATGCAAAGCCGGTCAGGCAGCCCCTGCGCCGCTTATTAGAAGAGAAGAGAAGAGAAGAGTTGTCGGAGAAGAGATAGCCCGACTCCTAGCAGCCAGCTTCATTATGGAAGTTTTCTTCCTGGAGTGGCTGGCAAATCCGGTCCTGGTGCTAAAGAAGAACAAGCAATGGCGAATGTGTATTGACTACACGAGCCTCAACAAGGCCTGCCCCAAGGACTCGTTTGCTCTGACGAGAATTGATCAGGTGATAGACTCCACAGCCGGATGCGAGCTGTTGAGTTTCTTGGATGCGTACTCAGGATATCACCAGATCAAGCTGAACCCGGCTGACAGATTGAAGACCGCCTTCATCATGCCGTTTGGAGCATTCTGCTACCTCACCATGACGTTCGGCTTGAGGAATGCCGGCGCCACCTTTCAGCGTTGCATGCAGAAGTGCCTCCTCAAGCAGCTCGGCGGGAACGCCCATGTTTACGTGGACGACGTGGTGGTGAAGACGGAAAAGCGAGGAACATTGCTGGAAGACCTCAAGGAGACCTTTGAGAACCTGCGCCGGTTCCAGATCAAGCTCAACCCCGAGAAGTGTGTCTTCGGAGTACCAGCCGGCCAGCTGCTAGGTTTCCTGATCTCTGAACGCGGCATAGAATGCAACCCAGTAAAAATCAAGGCCATCGAGAGAATGGAGGTACCTAGCCGACTGTTGGATGTGCAAAAGTTCACCGGCTGCTTGGCGTCCATCAGCCGATTAATCAGTCGGCTAGGCGAGAAAACTCTCCCCTTATACCAACTCATGAAGAAGACCATTTTTTCGAGTGGAACCATAAGGCGGACGAAGCTTTCCACCAGTTGAAGAAGATGCTGACTACTCCACCTGTCCTGGCGGCTCCGACTCCCAAGGAACCTATGCTCTTGTACATTGCCGCCACCAGCCGAGTAGTCAGCACAGTCATTGTAGTAGAGCGCAAGGAGGAAGGCAAGGCGCTACCTGTACAAAAACCAGTATATTACCTGAGAGAGGTACTGTCGACCTCCAAGCAGAACTACCCCCACTACCAGAAGATGTGCTATGGCATGCACTTTGCTGCCAAGAAATTGAAGCCTTACTTTCAAGAGCATCCAATCACGATGGTCTGCACGGCTCCACTTGCCGAGATCATCGGTAGCCGAGATGCCTCTGGTCGAGTGGACAAGTGGGCCATAGAGCTGGCTCCTTACACCATCTACTACCAGCCCCGCACCGCTATCAAATCACAAGCACTGGCCAACTTCCTCGTCGACTGGGCCGAGACCCAGTACCTGCCTCCGGCGCCTGACTCCACCCATTGGCGGATGCACTTCGACGGCTTCAAGATGCGCATCGGCTTGGGAGCCGGCGTCGTCCTCACCTCTCCCAAAGGCGACAAGCTCAAATATGCACTGCAAATCCATTTTGCTGCCTCCAACAACATGGCCGAGTACGAGGTGCTCATTCACGGGCTCCAGCTTGCCAAAGAACTTGGCATCCGCCGGATCCTGTGTTATGGCGACTCGGACTTAGTGGTCCAGCAGTCATCTAGCGACTGTGACGCGAAAGACGCAAACATGGCGAGCTACCGTTTCCTCGTGCAGTAGCTCAGTGGGTATTTCGAAGGGTGCGAGTTCCTCCATGTGCCAAGAAACAACAACGACCAAGCAGACGCCTTGGCACGAATCGGCTCTACCCGCCAAGCAATACCATCTGGCGTCGCCCTTCAATGCCTCCTCAAGCCGTCTGTCAAGCCTTCACCAGAATTAGACTCCATCTTCGTACCAGCTCCTCTCGAAGATGGCGGATCCGACTCTAGAGCTCCGGCAATCGGAACGGGGACTTTGGCGGGCGACTCCAAAACTGCCACAATCAAGCCCGGCCCGAGGACTGCGGTGATGGACTCGAAGATTCCAGAACTCGGCCCAAGGACCGCGCCAGTCGGCCTGGGGACTTCATCAGCCCAGCAAGCGGTTGTTGACTCCAGCCCGCCGCCTCCCAGCCCAGCCGCCCTCGTCCAAGTCGTAGTTCTGATAGCCGATGAAATAGCAGCACCCTCATGGGCCTAGCCCATCCTCAAATTCCTGGTGAACAAAGAGCTACCAACTGATGAGACCTCAGCTCGGCAAGTACAATGCCGGGCGGCAGCCTATACCAATATAAACAGAGAGCTGGTCAGGCGCAGCGTCACTGGAGTCTACCAGCGCTGCGTAGAGCCAGAGCAAAGGCCAGGCGATCCTCAGAGACATCCATCAAGGCGAATGTGGCCACCATGCGGCTTCAAGAGCACTCGTCGCTAAAGCTTTTCGGCACGGTTTCTTTTGGCCGACTGCCTTGGAAGAGGCCAAGGAGTTGGTCCAAAAATGCAAGGGGTGCCAGAAGTTCAGCTCCAAGCCGCACCAGCCGGCTTCCGCGCTCAAGACCATCCCTATTGCTTGGCCTTTCGCAGTTTGGGGTCTAGACATGGTGGGACCGTTCAAGACAGCATGAGGTGGTCTAACTCACCTACTTGTCGCAGTGGACAAGTTCACCAAGTGGGTGGAAGTAAAGCCAATTAAGAAACTGAACAGCCCGACTGTCGTGACCTTCATCACCGATATCACAATTCGGTACGGCATACCACACAGCATCATCACCGACAACGGCACAAATTTTGCCAAAGGTGCCTTGGCCCGTTTCTGCGCAACATAGGGCATCTGACTGGACCTAGCGTCTGTCGCCCACCCTCAGTCAAACGGCCAAGTGGAGCGAGCAAACGGCCTCATCCTGTCCGGCATCAAGCCTCGGTTGATCGAGCCTCTAGAGCGCTCGGCTGGCTGCTGGCTCGACGAGCTGACAGCCGTCCTCTAGAGTCTGCGCACGACTCCAAACAAGTCAACCAGCTTCACGCCCTTCTTCCTCGTCTACAGTGCCGAAGCCGTCATCCCAACGGACATAGAGTTCGATTCCCCACGAGTCACCATGTACACCGAGGAGGAAGCAGAAGAAGCACGATAAGACGGTGTCAATTTGCTGGAAGAGGGCCAGCTGTTGGCACTCAGCCGGTCTAGCATCTACCAGCAGAGCCTGCGCCGATACCACAACAGGAAGGTCAGGCCAAGATCTTTCCAAGAAGGCGACCTTGTGCTCCGGCTGATCCAGCGAACAGCCAGCCAGCACAAGCTGTCGCCGCCTTGGGAAGGCCCTTTCATCATCAGCAAAGTACTAGGCAACGACTCCTACTACCTGATCGACGCTCAGAAGCCCCAAGCACGCAAGAGGGACGACTCCATCAAGGAGACAGAGCGGCCATGGAATGCAAATCTTCTCCGAAGATTTTACAGTTGATGCAGTATGTACCATGCTACCTTTTGTATTAAAGTACCAAGACTTCGGGCCCCCCGAGACGAGCTCGGGGACTGCCCTCTTTTGTCTGTATGATAAAAATTATACCTACAAGTATGTTACTCTTTGTCATGCCGCTTGGCACCGGGCTCGACAAGTCGGCCCGAGGACTTGCCGCCTTGCACTATGAAATGCTTCCTGCAGCCGGACAAGTAGTGTATAGCACCTAAGCCGTCTTCTGCCAGAAGCCGCAGCTCGCAGAGCGACTGTACGATGGGCAGAGGTAAGGTAGAATGGGTGCTCGCACGAAAAATGGCTAAGGACTCAAAGCATAAAACATAGCTCAAGACGACTTCCAGCCTTTCTCGCAAACCGACTCTCAGGCAGTTGGATTGTCATTTTCTATCCAACTTGCTCAAACAATCTTGAAATCGGCTAAGTACTTGCTTTCCCAAAGTAGCCTAGCACTTGATCCAGCAACAGTCCGCAGAGCGGCTGTCCGATTGGCAAGGCAGGCAACTAGGAGAAAGCGGCAAAGGAAACCAACCAAAAAAACAATGAGCAAGAAAAGATAGACATATATATATAACATAGGCCCTTGGCCGAATTGTCGAATAGAGGTTCAAAATACACCCCGTGGGTGGAATTGTGCGAATTAACAAGGTCTTCAAAAGACTACTGAAGCAGATAAAACAAAGACACAGCGGCAGCTTAGGAGGCGACAGACGGGTTCGGGGGGTCGGAGGAGGCGCCAGCGTCAGGCGTCGGGGCGGTCGACCGGCTAGTCTCGGCTTGATCGCCTCCGGCAGCAGTCGGGTCGGTCGCACGCGGCTCATTGCTGGAGGCGCGGTCGGGCTGAGGCTGGTCGTGTGCTCCATCTTCTGGTGCCTCCGCCTCGCCCTCATCCTCCGCCTCGTCCTCCTCCTCGACGCTGGAGCCAATCACCTCCGCCGAGTCTTCGCCGTAGTCTGGGTTCATCCCAAACCACTCTGGCGGCACCTCCTCACCGTCTTTAGACCGCTCGGGGACGAAGATGCTCGTGTCGGTGCACTCGGCGATCGCCGCAACAAGCTTGACAAGGGCATCTTCCGCAGCCGCCAGCTCCGGCTGGGCCTCCGACCGAAGCGTGGCCAACCGGTCTAGATCCAGCCCCGGGTACCACGCTTTGACGAACTCCGGCCCGGCGCACTCCAGCCCGGGCCGAAGAGCCCTTCCAAGCCTCGAGGCGACCAGCCGCGACCTCCAACCAGTTGGCCGTCGGGCTGGGGGTGCGCAGAGCCTGCATATCCGGCCAAAGGGCGGAAATCGCCTGGGCGCCGACGCGCTGAAGCCGACGCAGCATCCGGTGAGCCGGCCAGAGGCGAGCCTCGATGCTCAAAATGTGCTCATCAAGAGTTCGAGGGGCATCGGCGGCGATCTCCGCGCCCTCTGCCCTCCGACTTTCATGATCGGCCTCAATGGCTTGGATAGCGGCCTGCGACTGCCCAAGGAAGAAGTCTGCAAAAGACACGAAGAAACGAAAAAGCAAGTCAAAAACCAGGAGTCGGCGCGATCAAAGTCGGCAGCTCAAAGAAAGAAAATAAAGAGACTCACCATCAACGATGTCTTCAATCTCGTGGAAGACGGAGGACAGCAGCGCCTCTTTGTCAGACCAGGAGGAGCGCACGCTCGCGAACTCGGCCAAGAGGGCGGTTTCCGTCTCCTCCGCCTCCCTCTGCGACTTCGCAAGCAGCTCCTTCTGCTCTGCCAACTGAGTGGCCAGCAGATCGCGCTCTGTGGCGAGCCTGCTGCACTCCTCCCCTTTGGCGAGCAGGGCGGAATTGGCCTCACTCAGCTGCTGTTGAAGAGCAGCGTTGGCTCCTGAAGGAAAGGAAGAAAGACAACAGTCATCAATAAAGTAAGTCGCCGAGGAGATCCGGCCCGACTGCTCAGCAGTCGGCCCGAATCTCGGGGACTACAGCCTGCGGGTGCGCAAGCGCGCCCCCGCAGAGAATAAAAAAGAGGGAAGGACTTACTCCGGCTCTCCGCCAGTAGGCGGTCCGCTTGCCCAGCTCTTCAACATTGCGGTTGAAGGCAGTAACGCGGAGGTTGTGGTAATCCTGCAACAAGCATCTCAGACAAAGTTAGTACCCAGAAGTTCATCAATTGGAGTTTCGGGCCGCCTGCTCAGCAGCCGGCCTAAAACTCGGGGACTACACCCAATGGGTGCGCTGGCGCGCCCCCACAGAGAAGAACAAGAAAAACAAAGGCCCAAAGAAAAGACATACCCGGACGGCTGCCTGCGACGCTAGGAACGCCTTGGTGCAGCTCTGGAGGGCGTCGCCCTTAGCGCGGAGCTTCGCCTGGACGTCCAGGAGCGCCCGGTTCAGCGGCCCTGTGCCGCCTCCCCGCACCCACCCAAGAAGTGCGGCGCTCGTCGCCTCGGTGTCCGGAGCCGCCGAGCTGGCGGTGCCGGCTTCCAGGGGGCGGGGTGCCGAAGTCGCCTTCTCCAGACGACGGCGCGCTGGCGAGCCGACCTGGAGGAGTAGCCTCGCCACGGCCTCGTCTTCGGTCGGCGGCACCGGAGGGTCCGCTGGCTGCTCGCCTCGCACGCCTCCAGACAGCGGCGGAGGCGGCGGCGGAACGTTCACGCCCGGAGTAGAGGGCTCGCCGCCTTCCCTCTCCTCGACGAGGTTCTCCCCGCCGGCTCCTCTAGTCTGCCCCGTGAACTCCGGGGGCGGCGGCGCAGAGTTCAGCGCGGTAACAAGCAAGGCCGACTGGCGGCGTGCGGCTTCCTCATCCTGCTGCTTCGCCACGGCGGCGGCTTCGGCCTCCGCTAGTTTTTTCTTGGTGCAGGCCTCCGCCCTGTCGGCCTCCGCTTTCTCCAGGCGGAGGGCAGCTTCTTCATTGCGCTTCTCCTGCGCATTCTGCTCCATTGCCTCCCGGAGGTCGGCAGCGGGGTCTATCCGCCGGGTGGCGGCGGCCGTCTCCACTGACCCCATGACGGAGGCAGCGGCGACCCGCTCAAGAGAGAGGGGAGCCCTGAAAAATGAGGGGCGAGCAGAGACTCAGACAAAACACGAGGAAAAGAATAAACTTTGAAGTCATAATACTTACGTAGAGACCAACGGTGGCTTCTTCACTTCCTTACGGAAGCGGATGGCCTTCGCGGCTGCCTCGTCCCGCCGGGTTGCCGCAGCTGAGCCCTTGGGCTTCTTCGGCCGGCTGCCGAACAAAGTCGGCGCAGCCCGGCGCTTCTTCCCGCCTCCTGGAGCGCCCGACGCGGCAGAAGAGCCCGCGCCCGGCTGGCTGGCTCCTGGCCGATGGCGAGGGGCGACTCCTCCCTCGATGTCGTCTTCAGGCCAGTCGGCAAAGGTAGCCGAGGGCCTGAAGTCGCCTGTCATCCCTCCTCCCTTAGTGTCGTCTTCCAGAGCCGCCGCCCCCAGATCGGGGTCGTCGACGTCACTCTCCGCCCGATCGGCGACGAACTCACGGGTCGGCCCCGAGGTGCCGGCTGGTGGGTGAAGAAGGGGATTCTAACCAAAAGCAGACTTATCAGAACAAAACTCAGCAAGGAGAAGACAATCCAAAGAAAGAAAAGAAAGGCGGCTCACCACGGGCGGGGGGTTGGGCGGGAGTATGGCTCCTTGCCGAATCGCTAGTCCTCCGGGAGCCTGTTGTCCGAGAGGTAGTTCACCATCAGGGCCACCTCTTCGTGAGGCATGTCCTTGGTGCACATCCGACTCGGGTCACGGCCCCCGCTCATCTGGCATATCAGGTGAGGGCGGCCTTGGAGTGGGAGAACTCGGCGCGAGACGAAGGCGGCCAGCAGGTCCGGACCAGTCAGGCCCTCCGACTGCGTCAGCACTCGGAGTCGCGTGATGGCGCCGGCTCCCGCAGGCGTCAGCGACCTGGCCCGGTATGACCAGTTGGGCAGTCTGCCAGCCGGCGGGCCGGCTTGGAAAGCCGGCAGATTGACCCAGTCGCCCCTCGTGGCGATGTTCCTGACGTAGAAGTAGGACCGCTGCCACATCTTCACCGACTTCAACAGCGCGATGAAGGGGAAGTGGTTGTCGGCTCCTGTCCTTCGCACGACAATGAAGGAGCCGCACTGAGCCGGCACGCCCGCGGCCTGGGTGCCGAGCTTGGAGAAGAAGAACTCCCCCCAGAGCTCGAGGGTGGGGAGGACTCCAAGGAAGCCTTCGCACAGAGCCACGAAGGCGGACAGCAGCACCACTGTGTTGGGGGTGAGGTGGTGCGGCTGGAGTCCGTAGAACTCCATGAACGACTGGAAGAAGCTGCTCGCCGGCAGCCCCAGCCCGCGCAGGCAATGCGAGCGGAAGATGACCCGCTCGCCCTCCTGCGGGGTGGGGGAAATCTCCCCCTCCGGCGCGAGACGCACCTGTACGCGGTCCTCGCCGGGAAGCCGACGGGTCCGACGGAGGAACTCGATGTGGTCTTCATGGACTTCGGAACCGTCCCAGGTGCCGGAGCGCACCGGGGGAGGCGTGGCCGCAGAGGAAGAGCTCATCGCGAGCTGTCGTTGAGGTGATCGCCGGGGCTTGGGCGTGCGGCGGAGCAAAGAAGAGAGGAGGAAGCAGGAGAGCGAGGAGCTGCGAGGAGGAAGAAAGTAGGGGTTAGTGGGAAGGAGGGGCCCGCGTGCCCCCCTCTTCCCCCTACTTATAGCCTCGTGGACTACGAAGCCGAGGGGGCGGACGTGGAGATTTACTGCGCCCGCAACCCCACGCCCCCCACGATCCACGTAAAGTTACTGCGCGTAGTAACTTCACAGGAATCCCAACCGTCCACCGGGCCGCAGCAGATCCGCTCGGGCGCCGAGGCGCGGTAGTGGCGGGCCCTGCCTACGGGCATGTCCCGTCGCGTGCGTGGGCTGGCAGGACGGCCTGGCCACGTGCCCTAGCGTGACAGGACAAGAACGGGCGGCGGCCTGGAAGCTTAGCTAGCACGCCACTTGAAATCCCGCCGCAACGTTCGAACTACTGAGCAAGTCGGAATTGAGTGAGTCCGAGTTGGGCGAGTCCGACTCCTTCTAGTCAGCCCGGTAGAAGTCAATCAAGACCGTGTGTTGAGCACCTGAAAAGAGAAACTGCTGAGGCTTCTCGGCCGATCTTCCGCGGCACCTCACCAGCTTCAGGGACTACTGTCGGAGTAATGGGCCACGGGTAGGACAACCCGAGCCCCATAACCTTTCAAGACATCGGGGCAGGCTGCGCCCCTCAAGACCACAGGGCGAAGGGCCGCCTCCTGGGGAGTCTACGGTGAGGCGGCCGACTGCCCGCACACGGTCGAGTCCCAGGGGCGACTTCCAGAGAAGCCGGCTTTGGGGAGTCGGCCGGTGACTCCAACAAACCGTGACCTCATCGAGGGGGACGGGGCAGGGGCGTGGCTACAATGAAGCCCACTCCCCGCCCCTTACCAAGGGCAGGCATGGCTACAGCGCGTTGTACTTGGGAAGATCTCCCTGCGGCGTGGCACTGTTGCCCAGCCGGCCCTGACATCAGCACCACAGTACCTGGTCCTGCGCCCACGACGGCTTGTCTGTACGGCCTGGGGGCAGCAGGGCCCACCAGCCAGCGAGACCTCGGGAGACGGCGGGAGCACCGCCAGTCGGACCCGTCGGGAGTCGGCCGAGCCCTCCCCCGGGGCCCGCGCGCCATTAATCAAGAAAAGATGGGGAGTGGCCACAGTGATCGCCCGCCAGGCAGTGGGGCTGTTGCCACGACCCCATGACCAAGCCTGCGTCATCAGGAGCACGGCTACAGTAATCAGCAGCCGGCAAGACCCGCCCGCGGCGGACGTGGCCTGTCGGCTCCATACCAGACCAGTCGGCGGGCCCCACCAGTCAGCGGAGAAGTCGGAGGTCGGAGGCACTGACAGCTGGGCCCGCACCGAGTCGAATTACCATTGTACCCCTGGGGGTAGGCCTATATAAACCCCCCAGGGCACCCATGCAAAGGGTTGGATCCTAGTAGTTCTATACCACACCAGATAGAGGGAGAGAGCTAGCCTTGCCCTCTCCTACCACCATACACAGCTCAAGGAGCAACCGTGTAAACCCTTGACCATAGTGATCATGCGGAGACCCCACAGAGCAGCAGTAGGGGTATTATCTCCCCGGAGAGCCCCGAAGCTGGGTAAGATTCGTCGGCGTGCATGTCTTCGCCTCATCCCGTTCCCAGGCACCGGCGATGTTCTACTCGCCCCCACCATGATAAGCCACCCGTTGGCATATGTCGCACCAAACCCCCGACAATCACACAACAGACCAAAAAATAGATGGCAAATACACTACCAAATGAAGAAACATACATACATAAATATGCACCTTAAAAACAAGAGAAAAGAAGTTCAAAAGATAATGAACATAAGTTCAAGTACTCTAATAAAAGAAGTAAATGAATAAGAATAAATAAACCCAAAGAAACAAAAAGAAGAAGTTCAACTACAAAAACAAATGAAGTTCATATCCAACCCTAAAACCCTAAACCCTAAACCCTAAAAACCCTAAGATAGATAGTGGGGTCACGGATGTGACAGACTCGCCTCCGCATGCGATGACGTGGCACGCCGCGTCGTCGCCTGCTCCGGCTTGTTCCTGTCTCGGCCTCGCAGGGGGAGGGGAGGGGGTACCTCCCCCTCCCTCCTACTCGGCCTCGCACTACCGCATTGCTGCGCGCTAGGATTTGACAGGATGCAATGCGGTTATTCTGTTTCCACCCCCACCACACGCACCCCTAAACCCTAAGATAGATAGTGGGGTCACGGGTGTGACGGACTCGCCTCCGCATGCGACGACGCGACATGCCGTGTCCCCC